>NC_135632.1:9937500-10225000 GCF_053574225.1 Canis aureus | reverse complement strand
TAGAAACAAGGAAGGAAGTGGGGGGAGGGGAATAAAACAATGTATATCTCTAGGTTATCAGTAAAAACAGAAAACTTTATGTATTTAACAGATTCTAAACAACCTACCGTGATAGTTTGTTATCTAGTAAAGTTTTCCTTGAGTAGGAATTTTTGGGTCTCAAAATCAAAAGGAGTAAAGACACTTTTCTACTTCCATGGACAGGTGATTTCCTTTACTTTTCTCTTTAGCATATGAATTTCCTTCTAATTGTTGGTTGTCAGCACAACAACTAATTAAAAACATGTTCTTCTACCATAATCTTTTTGATGCAAATGCAGTTCAGAATATTATCAAAAAGCCAGAAATGACAGAGCCAGTTGCCTTGGTCAAAGGTAGCATTTTATATTTCCTGCTGGCAGATGCACTTGCCAGGAAATGTCTAATGTAATAAATTTAGACTATTTAACCAGCATGGTGGATTTGTCCATTTTTGCTGTGAAGCATCAACACTGGCACTTAACCCACGTAGAAACAGACACATGACTAAACTTATAATGAAAGATCCCCAAATCATTAATGGTTGTCAAATAAGATGTTTCATTGGCTCACTGCAAGAACATACATACATGCATATGTATCATATTGCTGATGGAATCAATATCACCATATGATGAAAAGTCATCTGAGTTCTTTGATTTCTGAAAAAAGGAAAAAGTAATCCTAGTATAGTTTGCTTCTTCTGCTAAATATGTTTCAGAAAGTTAAATAATGCACAAAATATACAGGAATCAGCCAAATGCTGCCTAACCCTATCAAACACAGGTCAGCGCCATCGTAGCAGCCGACTGAAATTTCCTCCAGTAGAGCTGGTGAACGCTCTGGACACACAGAAAGCCTAGAATTGAGACAGAATTACACTGGCATTGTATAAATAATCTAACTGTGACCTATGGGGTTAAAACCTATAATTGGAGTGATACTTCAAAGCAATGACTACTTTTTCAATGCTATTTTGTGCAGCCAGATAGGAAGATGACTTGTTGGGATTTTATTGGCCAGGAACAGTATTGCAAAAGTGATATTTTCAACAGCTGCTGGTGCATTTGTGCTCTGACAAATTAGAGGCTAAATCAAAGCATTAAAGAACATCAAAGGCTTAATTTAATGCCAAAACAAGTACTCCAACTGGATCTATTTTACAGTGAATTAATAATGCAGATTTATACAGAATATAGATGATTTAAGGTTTGGAAGATAATTTTTGGCTTTCAAAATGTAAAACCCATAGAATGCCATTTTTTAGCCATGCAAAAAAAAAAATAAAGCAAAATATTTTGGTATACTGTGTAAATTCTAGGAATTCACTGAGCGATTGACTAATTGAAATGCATATTGATTACCAAAACTAAGGATATTGGCCATGAATGTAGTGGCAATATAGACACAGATGAGCCACTGAGTTCAGCTACAATTTCTTAGGGGATACACGATAATTGATCTAAATGCCAAAAGTATTTCTTGTCAAGTATTTTGATATAAGAAAAATATGCATAGGTGTACCTACACACTACTTAGGCTATGTTGAGGACTTAGGCATATTTAGTAGGCTTGCCTAACTATTTACTTACCTAAAATTCTTCTCAAAGATGAAAAATATCTCATGAAACATTTAGTAGAAATTGAACACGCAGATAAAATAGCAATTTTACAAATGCTGCTTAGTGTTGATACGAACAAAGACAATTCTAAAATTAAGGATGGTCATTTTTTTTTTTTAACTCTTTTGAAATGTTCACAAAGTTGTCCTTATTTCCTGGGTTGGAACTTAACTGAAGTTCTACAATTCATATTAGGGCACTTGGAAAATCATCCAGAGGTGTCTGACCACATTTACCTTATTTCTTTTCACTGAACTCTAAATATTATCTTTGTCCAGGACCGCCCTTGGAATATCTCCAAGCATTATCCCAATATACACAAGTTACAAAAATAAACAAGTTTTTCCAGAAAATATTTCTATATATTATAAACCTGCCATAGGATCCTTTGGAGATGCCAAGAACACATTTCAAATTATTTCATATGTTAGCATATTTATTCATACATGCAATCAATATTTAATAGTGTACTGTTTCATCTGATATTTTTTTAAAAATCTAAGATTATGCTTATTTAAAACTCGACTTTAAAAAAATCATGTTGATCACTAAATATATCACCTAAATTAATTTCTTTCTTTCACCAACCGAGGCAAGGCGTGGGGAGTAATTAGTGTCCATTTTTCCTTCAGGAAGAGACCAAATTCTACCAACACAGTCTGGTGAAAAGTACACACAATATCTGAGCTCTGATGTAAGCAGAATGCCCAGTTTGGAAATAGTGAATTTGTATCTATTATGTATTACAATAAGTCCCCCTTCCTCATTAATTTTACTGAAGTCTCCAGATGGGAAACAAAATATTAATTTTGTTCAGCCTTAGGCATTGTTGACTGTTAAGGTACTCACTAAATCACTGATCTTATTCACATTAATATTAGATTTCTGCTATAAAAATTTAGGACCCTTGGGTATAGGGTTCAGTTTGTCATAAGTATAATTAATTGTTTTTAAAAATGATTAATTTGTCAAAATAGAAAAAATATATATATTGGGCAGATGAGGCTCCTGAGCAAGCTAGCCTACCTTAAAGTCATGGTAATACTCATGAAATTATGCAAATTAATTGACTCTTTCAATGTTGCATAAAATGCTACTTCTAGTACAGTGCATGGAACATTAGGCTGTTCATCCAGCAAAAAAAAAAAAAAAGGGGGGGGGGTTGCATTTCAGAGGCTGGAATCTTACAAGCAAGGCCTTATGGTTGCGGATACTCACAACTACAATCTATTTTTCTACAAAGCAATTGGCTTTCAACCATTGCACAAAAAACTTGTGCTGTTTATTACAAATTTTTCCCCAAGCAACTGTAAAGAAAAAGCCAGCTATGTCTTGTGGGTTCCCCCCCTCTTAATACAAAGAAAGAGATTTTCACTGTTCAATCATCCTAAAGGAAAATAATATTTATTCTAAAATTATTTAGTAATATGGGTTTTTACTGAGAAAGGCCCACTTAAGAGCCCCCAAAACACAATACAGTATATAAAAATCTGATTAAATTAAGTCAAGTTCATTTACTTACTAACAGTAAAAATCAGAGACAATAGCAAAAAAAAAAAGGCAATGTTCTCTAGACAATTATTCTATCCAAAAGTAAAATTATGTCAACCTTCAAAGACTGGATAAGAATAGCAAACTTAGGAGGTCATATTACTGAATTTTGTGATATCATAAATGCATTCTTATTTTAAACCACCTCTCAAATAAGTGGTATAATTCAGAAATATTCAATAATTAAATCTTAAAAATTAACAAAATTGCCCTATGGCATGATCATAACTACTCTAAGAAAATAACAGAATTTCCCATAAGAGATCTAAGGCCACACTGCAGGGTTTCTACCAAAGAAAGATGGTATTTTCTGCTTTGCAGCCATGCTCCCTCATTAGACAAACTAACAGTCATGTAATCAATTATTAGAGTTTAAGGCAACAACTCCAGCCTTAGTCTAACAGACATGTATTAATTTTCAACTCTCTGCCGTTCATATTACATTAATAAACATATTACATTAATAAACCACTATTGCTACAATGAAATCTGTCCCTCAGAATTCTACTGCTTTGGTTTCTCTTTCTTTTTAGTTTAAAACTAGTTTAAACTAGTTTAAAACTCACCACTTGATTACAAAATTAGAATAATTGATTTTTAGATTATGACCACTCTATCTCAATCCACCTATAGTAAATGGATTTACTAAGACTCTGATAATGTGTCTGCAGCCCATCATGTAGGGCTTGTGTTTAATAAGAAAATCAAGACAATAGGTATTTCCAATAGCATCTAATTACTGAAAAAATGTAAACCTAGTTTAAAGGCTCTCCAAAGCATGGACAAGAGTTTTCACTCTTGTCTAAATATTCACTAAATATTTTTAAACCGTGGATTTTAAAACTTGCCCTAAACTAATACATTTCTTAGGGAGATTTGGTATTCCATGGTATCATGATAATTATCATTACTGAAATCCATTTTGAATATGTATTATTCAGGGAGTTTCTCGCCCCGCTCACAGTAAGGCTGTGGTTTCATCAGTGTCTAAACAACTCTAACAAGTAGATGCTTAAATTAAAAATGGTCAAAGATTCCCCAAACTACACGTCTACCTTATACAAAGAGAAATCAATACATTGAAAATACAGCGTGTGTTATAATTTTCCCTTTTCCTATATTTATATACAGAGCTTTTTAAGATTTCTTTCTGAACTAGAAAATCAGGACAACATAAACATGCAAACACATTCATCTCCCAAAAATACTATGATAGGAAGTAATCACCTAATGATCCAAAACTCTGCTCAATGAGTATACCAGTTAGTGAAAATCAGAAAATTAAAGGAAGCGTGCTTATTTAAATTAATTGTGGCTTATTGATGTAATTACCCATTTCTGTTATCCAAGTATATTTTAATTCATGCACATTTATAACCTTACAGCCTGTGCATCTTTCCACATGGTCAAACAATTTGGATATACTAATGTGCTGTGTAGAATCTTAGATGACACCAATATTTGTGGGTCAATTATTCTTTTCTGATACATTTGCTAAAACCAATATCAACTGAGTTACCACATTTGGTTTTAAAACCTAATTTCCAGGCTTTCGTATTGCCCGAAGTGACTTCAGACCAGGCTAGGAGCCTCAAGCTTATTGGCCCAACTTGAGACAGACCCTGAGCAAGAGCTGCTACAGCCACTTTCACTGCTGTGTGGAGTTCATCATTTGAATTCCAGTTTTGATGTGTAGTGGAAAAATGGCCCAAGCTAATATATGCAAACAGGTGGCACACTTACCAATGTCCAAGTATTACACTCCTCATCCCTTAGATGAGCCTTAATGAGCTTCTCTGCTCATTAGGAGTCCTCACGTTGGACCATCCTAAACTCTCATTAAGAATCCACTTTTTACCTGTATGCAGAGGACTGCTAACACTATGTACCAAGATGTTCACAAAATGTCATGATTTCTCACATATGCCATTTCCTCTGGTAATTTCTTCCTACACTTGTCTCTAAACCAGGAGCAGCAAAATTGAAAATGAAGCAGGTATAAACCCAATATATCTTATATATACTTGGAGGATTTCAGGTATTTATGGACAATTCATTGGGAACAGGCTGTTTAGATGAGTGAAATCAGAAAAGATCACACGGTACCATACATGAAACTTGAGGTTGCAAGACATTTTCACATTTGTTCATTTAAACAAAAACAATGTCAACACACGTGACAACAGTTGTCAACAGCTACCTTTTACTGAGTGCCTGCCATGTGCTCGCACTGTGATCTGGTCTAGATTCGTCATTGCACTTAAATGATCCTGTGGAGGTGGAGAGCTCAGCCCACATCTTTAAGATGAGGAAACCAAGGCATAGAGAGATTAATTAACTTGCTTACGGGTCTCAGCCACACGGCTAGAATTTGATACTCCAGAACTCTCTGCCTCCAACGTTTACTAACTCCTTGGTCATTTATACCAAGAAACCCTCCTGGCCACTATTCCCCACACTCAAATCAGCAATGGGATTCTATCCGTAGGTGTGATTGTAGCTCTTCAGCTGACTTCATGTTCATTGAAGGCAAGAACCTGCTTTCCTTGCACACTGTCACTACCACAGCATGTGACAAAGTACTCAAACTGTTACACTGAAAGGAATCTAGAACAGGCCAGAATCAAATAGTAATTGTTGTCACCCCCAACATTCATTCTCCACAGTCCAAAAAATATAACCCAAAACGCTAATTTTATGTGAGAACAGGTGGCCCATTGAGCAACCTAATAGTCATTGCCATTTTCATCATGTAGTATTCACGAGTCACCAGAAATGAAGTCTTCCCACTCCTGGAGAATCCCAGAGACTGAGACCATAATATAGGTTTACCGAAACTAAAATTGTTGACAGCTCCACTTCTGTAAGGGTCTTCAAGAAAGGACAGTAGGAATGAGTCCCTTTATGCCTCCGCCCTGGAAGCTCTCAGCCAGAGGCCCAGGTTTGTCTCAGAAGCAGCAACGTGTTATGGATTAACAATTCACATTAAAAAAAAAAAAAAAAAGGCTGAAGCAACACATACTCAAAAACTTCATTTGCATTACAAATAGGTAACCTGCCATGGTATTTTGCTACCCCACTGACATGTTGCCAGGGAACAACAGAAAAATAAAAACCAGTGTGTCTCCTCACAGGTGAGGAGCAGAACTTGAATAAAATGAAGCTGCTATTCAATCTGTTATTCAGCTCACCACATAAACACACCCCCACTCTCCTTCCCAGCCAAGAAAAGCAAGATGACAGGGGCAGCCACCCCTGCCTCCTGAGGTCCCCAGCGTGGAGGGACCCTACGGTTCTGCACATGCCGAAGGGGATGTTGAGAAAACAAAGAAAAGGAGGTAGCGGAATGGAGAAGAGACACTATGGTTCTCATCCAGGGAAAAGCCACTTCAAATCTGAGAACTAGCAGCCCTCCAAAATAAAAGAGCGATAATTGGTTGCAGCAACTGCCAACAGTAGACTCAGCTAGGCCAAGAGACTGTTACGCAGTGCCAGTGCAAACTCATTAAGGAAACTCATCCCACAAATATTTATGAAGTGTGCCATAATCTGGTTGGGGGTTGTTTTTTTTTTAAGTCCACTTAGAAAGCTCTTTACAGTTTGTATTAGTTTTTAGTTTAATTTCTGCACCTATTTGTCTTGTAAGGCAGTCATAACCTCTGGCTGATGGTCTCTGAGAGAGCAGTGACTTGCCCATGCTTACTCACCTGAGAAGTAGGAGACTCAAAAAATCCAAAATTTACAGTCAAACATATCCAACCCATGAGCCCTCCTGTTGTCTGCTCCTTGCCTACGTGGCACGCCAGCATTTGAAGTAATTCCTGTGGCACCACGTAGAGGTGCAAGAGGAGAGAGAGAAGCAGGCTCCCCGCTGAGCAGGGAGCCCCACATGGGACACGATCCTGGGACCCTGGGGCCACGACCTGAGTGGAAGGCAGATGCTCAGCCAATTGAGCCACCCATGCACCCAGAGGATTGTTTTTGAAGGCAAAGATAAGTACAGTGCTAGGAAATGTCTACAGGAGATGCTCTACATGAGCATTCAGCCATCGACACTTCACAGCACCCACCAATTCCTCTTCATCCAGAAGCCAACGAATCAAAAGTCAGAGGAGGCTTATGTCTCACTGAGAATCTTAGTTTTTCTCCCTACTTCTTACTCAACTAGGAAGTACTTCCCTACATAGGCCAGCAACATTGGCATCGCCTGGGAGCTTGTTAGAAATGCAGACTCAGCCTTCCAGACTTCCTGAATCAATCAGCTTCTTCCAAATCTCCAGGTATAGGTAATTTGAGGCACACCACGGGTCAAAAAGCAGTGCTTCCTCACCAAGGGCCGTTAGAGACAAAGTACCTTTGGCTGTAGAAAGAGGCTTATGCAAGTGATAGTTATCAGAGGGGTAACCCTAGGTAAGAGAAAGGCACAAAAGGAGGCAATGCAAGGAATAATGCTTGTTTGGTTCTAATTAAATCACTGGGATATTGTACTTGCTTTATGAGCCAGAAAAATGGCCATCTTGGATCTGAAATGTCATCCTATTGCAATGACTACTAGCTGTATTGGCAGGTTATAATATTCCTAAGCTGTCTGCAAAATCCCTGGATGATGCCTCATTATGGCTTGTATTGAGGAGAGACCAAGACTTCTTTAGGTTCTAGAATCAGATGGAATGCCAGAATGGAGTACCTCACAATCCGATAATGACCATATGGTTGGTGATTTGCCCAACCAAAGCACATTCTGAGACCTGCAGACACATGTAATTTCATCTTTATACAAAACCTTTATTACAATAAGAAATAAAAATATCATTAAATGGGTGGATTTGAGTGAAGACTAACAGAAATGAACTGACTCCAAGTTCCTTAAATGAAAACTCACAAGGGATACTTGGGTGGCTCAGTCAGTTGAGTGTTCAACTTTTGGTTTCGGCTCAGGTCATGATCTCATGGGTCTTGAGATCAAGCCCCAAGTGGGGATCCTTGCTCAGTGGGGAATCTGCTTGAAAATTCTCTCCCTCTGCTTCTTCCCCCACATGCATGCATTCTCTCTGTCTCTCTCAAATAAACTTTTAAAAAAGAAAATACTCACTAGACCAGAGACTACACTGAAAAGGGATACTACCAACTAAGATATAACTTATACCTTAAAACTGGAATTTAGAAAAGCAGATCTAATGATAAAGTCTGACTTTCTTGCTACATAAACTCTGACTTTGTTGTGTGTTTTGGCTTTTGGTGACACCAATTTCACACATTAGGTACCATATTGTTTTCATAATTAATTTCTTAGGAAAGACAAATTATATCTAACTTATATCTGCGATTTAAAGTTACTGTAAATTATACCCAACACACCTTTTCCTGGATCCGGTACACATTTTCTACAGCTGAATTTGTTTTGGCTAGATGCAGATGCAGCAAAAACATCTTTCAATGGTAAGCAGTGACTTTTCTACTGGCAGTTTGTAAACTCCAAATTGTCAGCAAATGGAAAAAGGGGAAATCCTTTTATGAGCAAATTAATTGCCACATAGGTTTGGATAATACCAAGGATAGATTGCATTCTCTGAATTGGAACTCTCTGGATTCCTACATATGTATACATATAGTTCAGGCAGTTATTACCTGTAGCAAAAGGTGTGATGGTTATGGCCTGTCTGCAGCATTTGTACAAGTTTCTCCCATAATAAAATACACCAGAAAGAAATGTGACAGAAAAGGAATAGGGAAGTAAAAAGGGTATTTTTTTTCAGTACCTGAACTTTAAAAAGACTAAATAGAATTCATGCCAAGCCCCAATTATTTAGGTGATACTTTCCACAATGCTCTTTGAAAAGTGTCAATTCCTTACAAGAAAAAGAATGTAATTAATACCTTGAATATGCATGTATCTAAACATAAAACGAATAGCTAATACTTTAAGATTATATTTATTTATTTATTCATGAGAGACACAGGCCGAGGGAGAAGCAGGCTCCACGCAGGGAGCCCGATGCGGGACTCGATCCCCGGACTCCAGGATCATGCCCTGAGCTGAAGGCAGGCACTCAACCGCTGAGCCACCCAGGTGTCCCCGAATAGCTAATAGTGTTTAAAAATACCAAGCACTGTCCTAAAAGCTGTATAAATATTAGCTTCCTTAATACAAGAATTCTCTGAGGTAAGTCATATTTTTATCAGCCCCTTTTATAGATGGAGAAACAGAAGTACAGTCACGTTACCCAATGAGCCCAAGGCCACCAAGTCATAAAGAGCCAAAACGTGAGCCAAGAAAGTCTGGCTTCAGAGCCTATGCTCTTCTTTTCTTCCCTTTTTTTTTCTCTTTCTCTTTTCTTTCCTTCTTTCTCTCCTCTCTTTTTCTCTTTTTCCCAATACAATTTGCTTTTGGCCACTCTGCACTGAGCAAAATGACTAGAAGGAAAACCTCACCTCAAAAGAAAGAATCAGAAACAGTCCTCTCTCCCACAGAGTTACAAAATCTGGATTACAATTCAATGTCAGAAAGCCAATTCAGAAGCACTATTATACAGCTACTGGTGGCTCTAGAAAAAAGTATAAAGGACTCAAGAGACTTCATGACTGCAGAATTTAGAGCTAATCAGGCAGAAATTAAAAATCAATTGAATGAGATGCAATCCAAACTAGAAGTCCTAACGACGAGGGTTAACGAGGTGGAAGAACGAGTGAGTGACATAGAAGACAAGTTGATAGCAAAGAGGGAAACTGAGGAAAAAAGAGACAAACAATTAAAAGACCATGAAGATAGATTAAGGGAAATAAACGACAGCCTGAGGAAGAAAAACCTACGTTTAATTGGGGTTCCCGAGGGCGCCGAAAGGGCCAGAGGGCCAGAATATGTATTTGAACAAATTCTAGCTGAAAACTTTCCTAATCTGGGAAGGGAAACAGGCATTCAGATCCAGGAAATAGAGAGATCCCCCCCTAAAATCAATAAAAACCGTTCAACACCTCGACATTTAATTGTGAAGCTTGCAAATTCCAAAGATAAGGAGAAGATCCTTAAAGCAGCAAGAGACAAGAAATCCCTGACTTTTATGGGGAGGAGTATTAGGGTAACAGCAGACCTCTCCACAGAGACCTGGCAGGCCAGAAAGGGCTGGCAGGATATATTCAGGGTCCTAAAGGAGAAGAACATGCAACCAAGAATACTTTATCCAGCAAGGCTCTCATTCAAAATGGAAGGAGAGATAAAGAGCTTCCAAGACAGGCAGAGCCTATGCTCTTAAGTACAACACTTAACGGCATCTCTCTTTTGTGTGCAAAATATTTGAATAATCATTTCTTTTGCCAGGCATTTTATTTCTAATGTATGTAGATAAAGATTACATTTTCATAATGAAGTTTTCTAAGAGGAATGTGTTACTGTTCCAAATACACAGCAATTTAACTTGCTCTAGAATTCAGAATCTGTGAGGCAATTTTATATCAAAGATCTTTAAAGGTACCTAAGTAGATCACATTGTGTTAGTGTTTCCCAAACTTGCCTGATCATTAGAATCACCTGGATAGCTTGGGCCTTTGGGTCCCATCCCGGACCTAGTAAATCCTGGAAAGGTGTCTATAAAGCAGTGCCTCCAAGTGATTCTTAGGATTGAGAAAGGCTGGGAAACACTGGTCATTTAATCAGTTTTCGCTTAAACCCTCTTTATATGATCAACTCCTGAGTCTCTGAGTGTCTGTACAAGCTTTGGTGGAGGAGTGGTTTCTGGAACTCTGGTGGCTGGTGGGGAGAAGTGAGCCTGCTAAAGATTTTGACTTGTGTTTTGGCTTCAAATGGCCAAATCAACTGAACCTCTGGAGTTCTACACTACCCCAAATAACAAAAGTTGAGTATTTTCTCCAACGTAAAAGTAATGATTTCAAAAACTAACAATTTTATTTATTTGCTTCTGTTTTCATGCTACTAAATTTCAAATACCTTTTTTTACAATCAACTGATTTCATATATTTTTAACATAGTTGCTGCTATTTAACAGCAACATTAAAATTTTTCCATTTTAAATTATGTTAAGAAACATACAGCAAAATTTATCATCTTTAAAAAATTGAGGTATAATTGACATATAGTTTCAGGTATACAAGTAGTTTTACTAATAGTTCATGATGATAAAGATATTTTTTAAATAAGCAATCCTTTTAAAAAGTCCTTTTAAATTAGTGTTCTTTCCAAATTAACAGGTCAGGATTTTCTTTTTTAACCATTTCCCCTTGTATCCATTCTTTAATCCTGTAAAATTCTTGGTACCTTACCCCTAGAGTCCCAAATATCATATGCTTTCACTTTTAAATAAAATTGGTATTTCCGTGGGAAAATACTGAAATTTTTTAAAAGAATTTTTTAACCCATCCAGAATTACTACTGCATTCAAAGCATTTCAAACCTATATGTATTTCATACCTATAAAATTCCAGTATACTGTTATGGCTATAAACACTGTTATTATATGTGTGTGTGTGTGTGTGTGTGTGTGTGTGTGTTTTAAACTCAGAATCTATTTTTTAAAATCCTACGAATGTGATTTAAGGGAGGGAGATAATTAAATGTGAATCTAATTATGCCATTTTCCATGCTAGGTTTTTCACTTATTTGGATTATATAGGAAATGATATTATAAACCTATTCAATGATTATCAGAGTGACACCAACACGGGTGCCTCATCTAGATATAAATTTGTTTTTCCTTCATAACGAAGCACCTGGAAAGAAAAGATTTTATAAATCAAGCTCTCCCATGTGCATAAACAAAATGCATGGTCCATTATCATTTTGTCTGATTTAATAACTTCAGAGCAGAGGGCTTTGGGCACCTCGGAGAGAGAACAGATCACTCATTTTTTACCTGCACAGAAGGAGAGAAAACTTGATTTTGAGATATGACACCCAGAAAAGATGTTAGTACTCCATTTAAAACAGAAAGCCATCTTTGTCCCTCTGTTTTATGAAATTTAAATGTACTGGGTTGTAGAACTATATATATTGCATCTCCCTTCTGTGAGACCCACCAGGGCACCCATGAAAAGAAGATGTATCTCGGTAGGGTTTTCCTTGTAAAATATTTAAATGAAAAATTGAGCACTTTAAGGCTTTCACAATCATTCTTTTTCATCATGCAATAAAATATTCATACAATGCAAAAACGCTGCAGTTCTTACAGCATTTTAATTTAAAAAATAAACAATACAATGGTGATTTCAAAGAATGCCATGCAATAGGATAAAGGAAATACCAAGAGAAGGAAAGGAAATTATATTTTTAATCTCCTAGAATTTAATATTTAACAAAGCAACCCTTCACTTTTATTTCAAACAAAAGCCTTTTTTATTAGAGGAATCAACACAAATTTAGTAGGCACAGCACAGATTATTTACTTGTTTTATAGGTTCTGAGTTTGTAAAATGGCATTATCGCTTTTATTACTCATTGCTTTGGTTGATCACATGACTGAGTCTGCAAACCCAGAAAGACTCCTCCATTAACTTCTAGGAAGTAATTCGGATTACTTATTGAGTTTGGGTGCTGGAACATTTGACTATAAGGAGAGCTGATGATGATAACTCTACTAAAAGCTGAAATAATTACACCACAAAAATATTTTAGAAGCTTCTCAAAGGCAGGTCTTCTATACATAGTTCGTACCTCCTGTTTGGGTGCAGGAAAAAACAATAGACCATAGACGGAGCTCATATGCAAAGGGCGTGTTGTATGTAAATTAAATTTAGCATGTATGTAGGGTATGTCTAAATATAACATATAATGAAATAATATATCCTGAATTTTTTTAATATATCATGAACATTTTTGAAGCACTTTAGAAACAAACATCAGTGCATATTTCAGTCTCCATAGAAGGCTAAGTAACTTGTGGTCAGAGAAATTGGATTATGGGACAATTAAGTTCATAGGTCACTATATAAATCACAGAAGACTTGGCCTTCCATTTCCTTTTTGAAAAAATTATAGGCACTACCTCTGTCGTGTACATCAGCTAAAGGCTATCTGTTGTTTTAACTATGATTAGAAGCCATTTATAATGGTCAGCCCTTTCAAAGGCATAGCATTCTTCAATTTAAATACGCATGTATATGTACATCTCACACACTAGGCATTTAAAGAGAACTATCAGTTATTTAGATGTTTGCATTTTGCTTTTGCAAATAATTTTCCTAGAATATTTATGTATGGATGTGATACTTAATGCTTCATTAGTAAAAAGACACAAACTGGAAGCCCCTGAAACACAGGGCATGAGGTCCCTTCTGATGTTACCCAACTTTGTATTAAAATTAAATGTTAGAACTCTGCAGGAGGTAAGCCACTGGGCATTCAGGGGTTAACCTATGAGTAGGGTCAAGAGGAATTGAAGTCAGCAGGGGTAACCAGATGTTAGAGAACCCCAGGTGGTCACCTCTCAGTTGGTGATCTGCCTTTCTGGCCCCACTTTGTCCCAGTCTGAGAGCTTGAATCATGGTGCTTCCCATTGCCTTCCTGACTCTGACCTCCAGGGTTCCCGACCTCAGTTTGCTCTGGGTAAGCCTGACTTTGACCTGACAATATGATTCTAATGTTCTGCTCTGTTTCTGATCTTGCTTCCTGTTTGCTCTGTCTATAGTATCCCTGGTCTTAATCTCTCTATTTCCACAACCAGATCTCTATCCTTGACCACTCCTTTTTTTTTTTTTTTTTTTGATGCTCTGGCATTTTTATGACTAAGTCTCTATACTAGTCAATTTACCTATTTTTACAAAAGAAAGAATAACCCTAGCCTATCCCTTCACGAATTTCAGATTCTAATGGTATATCAAAGTTTCCAGATTTTTAAAACATATATCAATCATATGATATATATATTCATAATAGGTCATATAGATTTAGGTAGTCACCCCTAATGTTTCCAGGTTTTAAAAATATATATAAATCACAATATGTCACGCAGATGTCGGTAGCCAGCCCTTTATCAATAAATTGAAGATATCATGACTTCAACTTTAAATTTTCTCTATCTATGAAGCCTATAGAATCAACTGTGTATTCTCAAAACATATAGCTTCCTTTTATTTATCTTATGATACCAAACTATAAAATGTGCATGAAAAGACAAAATAGAAATTTTCTTTCTAATAAACAAACAGCTATAATAAAACTTCATCTCATGTGGCATCCTTTTTGAAAATATGATGTGGGATGAAGGTGTCACACTGTGAAATTTTAATTAAAAGATAGATAAAAATCCCAATGCTTGGCAAGAATTATAACTAACCTGACTTTGCATATCAGTTAAGGTTTGTTATCTAATGTAATTGCAGACTAAAAGTTCTTGTTATTTTAATACACATAGTGAAAAAAATGTCCATTTATGGTTCAGTAACTGAATTAGGTAACTGGTTACTATCATCGCTGAAACTGTAATACACTGAGTAAATCAACTACAATCTACAAGAAATCACTCAGCAAGCCCAAGATAAATTTTGCATATTCAGCACTCCAAAGAATAATAATTATGTATATTGATAAACCCCATGTAGGTCCCAAAAACCAATTAACAAACACCGCACATTCCAGCACTTTTTGAGCGATATTCTAGAAATAACTGCAGTTTAAAGGAACGGACAAAATTAAAAGTCCGGACACAATCCATGCTAATTAAAGCCACACAAGTTACTGTACATCCCTTTGACAGATCTTGGTTCAGAAAAATCAAGAGCTCAAAACTGTGCGCCCTGATACTCAAACTGGTCCTCATGCACACCCTGGGAGTCCAACCACAGACGGGTTAACAAGGTAGGAAAAGGCCAAAAAAACCTGGGGTGATTTCAGAACCACTCTGAAGTATATGCTGAGTATTTGTTTACAGGCTAGATAAGGATAGAAATTCTGTGAGAAAATATCTACTCCCCGTTCTGATAAAAATGTTGATGTTTTGAAGCACCCCCCCACCCCCCACCTAAGAAACAAAAGTGGATTCAGTAGACCTCATGCCAGCTCCTGAGTCTGTGAAAACCAAATTGTACCTTCACTTCCCTCAACCCGTTACACTGTCTGAAAGCATAAGCTCCCCTAAATCTTGGTCCGTCTGTTACCTGAAAGTGTCTCCTTTAAAAGAAAGAAATCACCACACTTTACCGGCAACCAAATAGAAGATGTAGTGACATGCCTCCCACAGGAAAGAGGGACCATTATCAGCCAAGGAGAAGAGGTCTAGTGGTTTCTCTCCCTTCAACCTGGCAGACACATGATCTCTTAACCAGAGTGGGTGCTTAATGTATTTGTGTTTTTTAGTATTCTGACTTAATTCTCAAACGCAATGTTTAGATTGCAGTGAGAAGAAACCAAACAGAAGGAAAGGACCAAAAATGCAGTCACAAATCAAAAGATAATCCCCTCCAGAGGGAAATCATTCCGGGTCCTGTGTTCCTTGGCTCTGGCCTGTGTTCCCGGGCTGCCCCGCCAGCCACCTAGAAGTGCCTGTGGAATACTCATGGGGGCGCCCTAACCTTCTCTCCAGTGTAAACAGAGTCCTAGAATCTCAGTCCCCACTGGGCTTGAGGATCTTTTTTTTTTTTTTTAATTGGAGTTCAATTTGCCAACATATAGGATAATACCCAGTGTTCATCCCGCCAAGTGCCCCCCTCAGTGCCCACCACCCAGTCACCCCAACCCCCTGCCCGCCTCCCTTCCACTACCCCTTGTTCGCTTCTCAGAGTTAGGCATCTCCCATGTTTTGTCACCTTCCCTGATATTTTCACTCATTTTCTCTCCTTTCCCCTTTATTCCCTTTCACTAATTCTTATATTCCCCAAATGAATGGGCTTGAGGATCTTGAATGGATCAGGGCTGCAGCTACATTCCACACCTAGAAATGGTCTGGTTGAAAGAGCATCTGAAAGGCCGAGGGAGGGGCTGGAGGTCACAGACAGGAGCTGCTGCAACGTTCACGTGAACAACCATGTTGTGACCCTGGGAAGGTGTGCCACTGTCCTTTGAGGGACCACTTTCTGATTTCCAGGAGCTCTGGGGACCTGTCACAGGCAATGCAGAAGCCTCCCCCCCACCCCACCCCCGCACACCAAACACACACAATCACATTGCTATTATTTTTTCCAGCCTCGAAATCCGTCTAGGAATTAAAGACTATTTCATAGAACAAACACATTAAATTTAGTAAAAGGCCATTGGGGGGCAGGGGGGGAACACTCCAAATTTGGGAAAGAGATTCTGTGTAAAAATATGAAGCCAGTGAAAATCAAAATCGTCCAATTATTTATTTTACATCCTATGTCCTTGAAAACCTCAGGATTTTTATGGATTTTTTTCTTTTTTTTTTATTTGCATTTGTAAGCCAAGAAATACTCCTTAAGTGCCACCCCCACCCCCCCATCACCACCACCACTACCACCTGGGAGAAAATAAAAAACAAAAAACAAAACCATGGACTTGGTACCTATGAAAATTGAGCTCGCCTGGAAAAAAAAAAAAAAAAAAAAAAGCCAAAATCCTGGTGGCTGCTCTGGTGTCTACCTCCAGGGCTGTTTATTTTCATCCAAGCTGCCTCGAAAAAGTAGGCATTTAGAGGCTCCTAACCATTGAGACAAGTAGAGTCTCTTCCTCCTTTCGAAGATCTCCATTTTCCAGTGGGCACTGTGTTTGCAAGGCTGTGGCATCCTTCTCTCTTTTTCAATGACAAAACTCTTCCTCTCCACTGATTTTAATCGGAAGTGAATAGGAGTAAAAATTGCTCTGTTGCTGTAAAACCTAAAGTGGGAAAGCAGGGGGAGGCCGCCTGGGGATGGGGAAACCTGGGCCACCTGGCCTAGCGAGGAGAACCGTGGGCCAACTACGGTGAGCTCTGAACCTGGCAACATCTCTAAGGCTTTCCTTCGCTTCCTTTCTTAAGAGGGAAGAGAGGGAAAAACGCTCATTCTGTACAATGTTTAAGAACCACTTTATTTTTCCTCAGGTCCCCATGGAGAGCTGTTGATACGTTAGCAGAAAAGTGCAAGCCACGAAGCTGGAGTGGCTGTTTGGTGGTGGTGAGGCACGTTTTTAAAGAAACTGTTAATAACTCAGGGTACGTTTTGATCTGAATTCTCAAAGCTGAGGCATATGAATAAGTTCCCAAGTATCTGATCAACAAATGCTCCCTGCTTTTCCCACCTGTTTTTTCATAGAGCTGTAGAGTTTATATTCTACGTGTATTCGCCTCCACAGCTTCAGCTTCATCAGTGATGACTGATCATCACTATTCAAATTTCAGTCCTTCTCTTACTACGTCGTGTAAATGAATTTGAGAAGTGTCACCTCTTCGAAGGATGCTATCTTACTTGTACATAGAGTAACGTAGAGAAAGAGAGTTTTTGAGTGGGACAAAAAGCAGAGATGCCTTTGCCATGAGAAATAAGACAATCGAGGATTGTGTCCTGTGTCACGTAGCCTAAAAACTGCAGGTTAAGCAAATTACCAGGGGGACTCTATTCTTAATTCTGTCCCTTACCTAAGTGAATGATCGAGTCTGAACCTTTCAGGGAGAGCTGCATTTTTTCCCTAAATACCTAGCTACTTAGCAGCCTAAAGGGACCCGTCACATCAGTAACACCTTCTATGCGCTGTCGCGTCCCAGCTGGAACACACTAAACTCGGGGTTCTTTGAAATCTTTAAAGCCAATCATACATAAGACAGATTCTATATTGCAGGGCTGGCTGGCTACACTTCAGCACAAAACAATATTTCAAGCTTTCTGATATACATGTGTCACCTCTTTGTGACAAATAGCTGGTATTAATTAGGCACTAGACTTGGTGAGATTGCTGTTATTAAGTGAGAGAAGATGGGTTGGATTTAATTGTGTGTGACATCAAAGTCAAGTGACTGATATTTCAAGCATCATTTAAAATGTTTGATATTGAAGTCATTGTATTCACATAAAGACTGTCTAAAAATATAAAGGAGACTGATGAGAAAAGAACCGAAGTGCATTTGTACATCTATCTTATGAAGTGTATTTGATGTCATTTTACTGGTATTTTCAGGCCACATTTGTAATATTTATTTGTTTAGCTGCATCAAATTTTTATTTCATAGTGGACTTGAAAGTTCTCAAAATTAACACCAAGCCAAAAGTGGTCTGTTTAAGAGTGGTAACTGTTCTTAAAAAACAAGTTGCCAATTTGTTTAAAATATGTTTTGATGTAAACAGAAGTAAAATAAAAATATTGACCAAATTATCTCAACAAAGCATCATATTATCTATAAAAAGAGCACTGAGAATAACCAAAATAACGAATAAGCATTTGAAATTTTTAAAAAACCAAAACTTCATCGAGAGTTACACAGAGGGCAATTCTGCTGCAATAAATAAATTGGAACACTATCACTTGGGTTATTTAATGATGATCAGCATTTCCCATGTTGTGCTAACATGTAGGAGAGAAACACTGTAAATCAAGATCAATTCAATAAACCCAATTAGCTAAAGTAAGGATGTTCTAACATAAAAATAGTGTAATAGTTTGTTTAATTACGTTCAGAGAAAAGATTAAGATATTTATTTATTTGACAGTTGACATAAAATACATGAGACAATTACATGGAAATCTGCTTAATTGAAATGTAATATGTTATAACAAAATATCCCTTGGGTATTGTTTTAAGAACAGAAATATAATTCACAGTAGCTGAAAGCTAATATGTGTTTCCAATATATCAAGTGCTCTTACAAAAAGCCAAGGAAAGATATCCAAATATAAATATGTTGAGAATTGGGTAAGCAGTGTGAAATCATTGTATTCAAATATTTTTTTTCATTTTTCTTATTGATCTTTTTTAATCATATAGATCTGTTCTTAATGAAAATTTAGTCAAGAACATGCTTAAACCTTCAAACTACACTTTAGTTTTTTGTATTATATACATAATTTCTCCTTTTATTCTCAAAAAATTCTCAAAAGTCATTCTGAATTACTTATGAAAAGAATCATGATGAACCATTAGATTTGCTGACCAATGATCAAAAATATAACTAGGAAAAAGAGTGATTCTTAAAATAAAAGTGCTAAAACTTGATCTTTAAAATTACTTCTATCCTTCCTACATGTTAATGTAATATTTTAAGGCAGTCATGAGCCCTTAATTCTATAGACAAATGGTAAAATGGTAAGATGGATATCTATCAGTTAATTTATGTACAGAAAGTTCAAGAAATAAATAGAGAGAAATCTATAATCTTTGCTTACTTGGGACCTGATTAAATAATTCTAATTTGAAAGCCAGCTTTACTAGACTCATGGACATATCAGGTTTTTTAAATAATTTCAAGCATAAGTCTTCTGAAATTCAGGAGTTTTAAAGAATATTGAGATAAAATTAAGCTATATTTTAAATATTCATTATCAATTTTTATTTGATTTTCTGAATTTATCGCAAAAAAACAGTTCTGCGTTTCGCCTGTGTTTTGTTCTGCATTTCTATCTCTCACATTTAACTTCCAAAAACGCTGATTTCAAAATTATTTCCAACTTAGGCATTGTGGTTACTTCAAATGGTATTTGTAAATTGAGAAGAAGTGTTTAAATGTAAAATATTATCAATATAAAAATCATAAGAATAATGTCCTCTTTATAATGTTAAAATGTCTAGCTTCTCACTCCCCATAAGAATACTTTTGTTAACAGAATGAATCAGGCTCACTTAATAATTATGCTCTGGATCGACCACAGGCAATACTTTGAAGTAAATAACAATTGAAATAACCTTACTTTACATATCACACTATTGTTTACAAAGTATTTTCATTTTATTTTATCTAATGTTATAATAATCCTAACATAGGTGATAACATTTATTTTTCCTTGAACTGTATATGGATTTTTGTTTGTTCCTCTACACTCTACCCTCTTCCCTACTGCATGTCCTTCTTTGTTAGATGAATGATTGATCAAATTATGCAAAGTCTCAAAGAGAAATGATACTTTAACATGGCTCAATTCCAAGCAAACTCATTTTAAACAGGGCCCTCAGAACCTAACCAGGTGCCACCTGACAGCATGACATTTCATTGTGGCAGGTACTTCAAGATTAGGGGACTTTTCTACACTCTTCCTTCCATTGAAACTGTAGATGGACCCCTATTTCCCTTGCATGCAGAGAAGGCCCAGCACCAACATGATTGGGTGCATGTTTGTTTTTTCTCTCCATCTTTTTCAATGTATGTCACTAATTAACCTTATCAATACTGGATTATAGAATATAACTAAGGAAACTATGTTTATAAATTTAATTCACATGTGATCATAAACATATCCCTAGATCTTCCAGACATTCTGTGGATTCATGTTCCTAGTCATAAAGTGAGACAGGTAGATGGGTTTGTCAACCTATCCCTCTGTCATACAAGACAGATGATATAGATAGACAATAGATAGATGATAGATGATAGATAGATAGATAGATAGACAGTTGGACTTCTAAAACAATACATAAGCCTGAGTGTCTAGAAACTAATTATTATTAATTTTTTTTGAGTTAGAAACTAATTAAAGAGTGCTAGTGTGGGGACACCTGGGTGGCTCAGTGGTTGAGCATCTACGTTCAGCTCAGGGTGTGATCCTGGAGTTGAGGATCAAGTTCCGTATTGGGTCCTTGTAGGAAGCCTGCTTCTCCTTCTGCCCGTGTCTCTGCCTCTGTCTCTCTGTCTCATGAATAAATGAATAAAAAAATAAAATAATAAAATAAAATAAAATAAAATAAAATAAAATAAAATAAAATAAAATACCTCTAAAAAAGTGCTAGTGTGGTCATTTTGGGGAACAATGGAAGCCGAGAATTCTTACTCTCAGTCTTTATCTAAGCCTATCATTCCACTATGGCCCAGTCTCTTCCTCCTTCATCTGTAGAAGGCTTATAAACTCTATAGAGATAGGACTCTGTCTTCTTCACCATTGCACACCAGTGCCTAGGACAGAGACAATCCTATAGTAGATTATCAGTCAACACTTAATTTGTTTTATTTCTTTGCAAAAAGCCCTACAGGTGGAAGGTCGGTGGTCTCTTTTCAAAGGGCAACACACATTATTTTTAACAAGAATCAGTTAAAAAGTATCTCAGCCAAGTTGCAGAGAAACAGGAGTTGCTGTAGAAGATAACCCCAGAATTGATTTTCAACCAACAGGTGGCTGGTGTGTAGGAATATAATTTTTTTTTTGGTCAATATATTTAAAAATATGCTACTTGGGAGAAACCTGCTCTTTGAGCCACCTGAGCCTCAACCACTCAGGGCAATGCTAGTTCAGGAGCCACAGGTAGGCACCTAGAGGGCGCTATCATGGTGCTTCTGCCCTCCAGGCCTGCTAGCCAACCAGCTTGGCTCCTGCCTTCCAGTCCCCATCCCAGTGTTTTTGTCTCATTAGAACATATCAAATCAGGGCAGCCTGGGTGGCTCAGCGATTTAGCACCACCTTCAGCCCAGGGTGTGATCCTGGAGACCTGGGATGGAGTCCTGCACTGGGCTCTCTGCATGGAGCCTGCTTCTCCCTCTGCCTGTGTCTCTCTCTCTCTTTGTGTCTCTCATGAATAAATAAATAAAATTTTAAAAAAGAACATATCAAATCAGGACCAACAGTGTCCAAGAATGGCTATGGCATCCTGACAGGGATTTACCCAGTGCCCATCTACACCTACTGCCATACACCACTGCTGCTCACATGGCCAACCAGCAACCCCTAAAGTCAAACTCACAAGACTGCTTGTGATATCTGAGCCTCCATAGTTTCCCATATTGGTTCTTAAATATTTTTAATAGCATCCCTATGTGACGCTGTGTAGGTAAAGATATTTATGTATCAAATAAAAAGATAAATCATGGAATACTAAGTGGGAGAGACCTAAGGTATCACCTTATTTCAACCACTAGTATCACGAATTAGGAAATTCAAGTCCAGAGACATAAAGTAATTTGTCTAAGTTCACATAGGAAATGGAAAATTAAGATAGTACAAGGGAATATTTGTATGCATTTTCAAAATATTATTTTTATTTGAGTCAAAATTTAAGCCCAAAAATCTAAAATTATTTATGATAAGAGCTATTAATAAGCACACAAATGGAAACAGAAGTTCCAACAAACATCACTAGTTCCCTTAAAATTTCCATAACAGAGGGGCACCTGGGTGCCTGTATCAGTTAAATGTCCAACTTGATTTTAGCTAAGGTCATGATCTCAGGGTCACGATCTCAGAGTCATTAGATTGAGCCCTGTGTAGTGCTCCATACAAGGAGTTTGCTTGAGATTATCTCTCCCTCTCCCTTTGCCCCTCCCACCCATGCTCTCTCTAAAATAAATAAATATTTTTAAAAAATGAAATAAAATTCCCATAACAGATTTTAGATATGTAAAAATCAAGAGAAAATATGGATGCTTTATAATAACTGTCTCATTTTGATAGTAATATATTTAAGGGTATTATAAATTGTGAAGTATATGTGAGATTGTCAAGAAAAGTCCCTGACATAAAAGATATGATAAATGTTAAGTAAATTGCTGAACTATTAATATATTAGCTAGTATAATTTATTCTGAATTTTTCTTTAAGTTTTATTTAGCTACAATGAATAACCAGAAAAAAGTATTATCTTAATCCTAACCTAAGACTTACTCTTCCTGAGGACCCACTCTTGGTTTTAGGGCAGGGCATTGTCACCATCTAGACAGGATCAGTCTTACGAAAAATGGAGAGAGACAGTGGATTCCGTGTTACTGGTCCCTCAAGGACCATGAATTGGCTCCACCATCTCCTGGACAGGGCTGCAGTTCGAGAGAAAGCTGTAAAAGGTAGGACAGGATTCAAGTTCTACCATAGGAGGAAGGACATATGGACATGGACCAAAAGGATTTATCACACTTCCAGTGGGGCCTCACCAATCCTTACATGCAGACTGTATCTCTTAGAGGCCTGTTCCCTCTAACAGTCTACTAAAAGAAACAGAGGCCTAACTGTAACTGGTTTAACAAACTTTAACTATCATTATTAAAGTATTCATGCAAAAACCATGTAACAGGAAGAAACTCACTATGGAAAAATCTTGGTGAAGAGAATTCCAAGTAAAGAGAATAGGGAAGGCAAATGTCTTAAGAAACACACAATATTTGAGAAAGCAAAAGCCAGGGTGTCTGGAAACAATGATAAAGGCAAGGAATGGAGTGAAATAATCCGGAAGTCAAATAGATAGCAGATTAAGGAGAACCATGGATGCCATTGTAAGGAGCATGAATTCCATGCTAAATGCAATGGGAGGTCAGGCCTGAAGAAAGAGGCCCCTCTTTGTCCATTCCAACACTACCCCGGATCTTCCTTTTCCAGGATCTTTTTGCTGTACCTGCCATAGGTTTGATTGGTGGGTAATCATCAAAGGATTCCAGTTGCTCTGCAGGAAGGTTAGAGGAAGGTCTGCTGTCTAGGTACAGAAATGACGTTTCAGGCAACATAACACCAAAGATTGATTCAGTAACCAAGCAGCAATTTCCCCCATGTCTTCAATTACCACTATTTCCTTAATACACCCCCTTTTTTCAATCAAAGACAAACTTCTTAATCAATTTTTGTTTAGTTTCTTACTTTCCTCATAATCTTTGTGTTCTTATGATATTCTATGTTCCAAATACCATGCCATATATTGCCGTCTTATTTTTAAATTATTCCTTAAATATCAACTCATGAAATGTCTCAATAATATCTCCTCCAAGAAAAGCATTAGTTGACAAAACATTCACATAGAAATAAAGCAAATGTGATGTCTCTTCTATTTGATAAAAAATGGAGGGACTATTCCTAAAGAAGTAAAAAAAGTGCAGGCCTGTTCTTGAAAAACTTATTTTCTCTCTTTGTGTTTTTTTTTTTATTTTTCCATCAAGAACTTTATCACTAGGATAGATCCTCGGTATGAAATATTTTAGACTTCTAATTGTTGAGGTAGATGTTTATTAAGGCACTTTTATGTCTCCCTTAGCAGAATATCTATGCATTTTTCCATCATTGGTAACATGTAAGGATTTTCTTGGAGAGTCTAGTACAGAAAGGGTTTTTTCTGGAAACAATACGCAAAGTATTTGTTCAGAGAGAGAGAAGAGAGATGTGGAGAGATGGTAGTACCAAGATCTCCAGAGACTTTTAGTATATTAGTAACCACAAGTGTAAAATATGATTTGAATGCTCTACACAGGTTTTCTAGAATGCAAACTAATCTGTACTTTCAGAAAAGGGTCAATAAAGATATTCCTGCATGTCGTAAAATGACAAAAACAGGACTGTCCACCTAAGAAATCACACTTCCCAGAATATCCTTTTTCCCAAAATCTGTATTCTCTATTAAGGATGCTATAAGATAAGAGTGCCACTGTCACTGTACAGAGCTATCACCTAAACATCCTTGCCTTTAGATGTGTTTTATAGGTTTACTAAAAGTCTAGGGTGGGGGCACCTAGATGACCTAGTCAGTTAAGCATCTAACTCTTGATTCCAGCTCAGATCTTGATCTCAGGGTAGTGATTTCAAGCCCCACATTGGGCTCCACACTGGTGTGGAGCCTATTTTCTTAAAAAAAAAAAAGTCTAATGTGGATAAAATACCAAATATATATAGATGAATTTTAATTCAAGTTGGTATAAGTTTATATAAAATATAGAAATATTAATAATAAATGCATTTTCATTTTAATAAAATTATTTTCTTAGCCAAAAAAAAAAGCTTTACAAGCACCTGTAGTCATACCAGAAACTAGGGGAACAGTTAGACTCTATTATCTCACAGTGGAAATTCTTTCCTCTTCTCCACTAATTTTTTCTGACTTTGGAGAAATTGCATTGACTTATGTCAAAGAAACTTCTGATTATTAAGTTGAGATTGCCTGCTTTTGAGAGCTTAAATTTAGAAGATGCCATAGACAACTTGAAGAACTTATGGTCAGAAAAAGAGAGATTTAAAAACTATAGAAAGAGTGTTCTGTGTTGATTATTTTGAACTATAAAGGATATTTAATGTAAAATAGTCATGGCCAAGGAAAGCAGGGTATAGACCTTATTAGTTTATAGCACAGGGGTTTCATGTTGTGTTTGTGTGTGTGTGCATGTGTCTGTGTGTCTGTGTGTCAAACATATGCCTTGAAATTTTTATCACATAATTGTGTAAAACAAACCATCATACATAGTAATTTTGCACTGGTACCTGTAATATCTCGCAATTATCTACAGCATAAGAACATACAGGCAACATATTCAGATTAAAATCTAAGGCACTAAAAATTTTAGAAAATCAAATGACACATACTAAATTTTTCCATATGAAAAAAACTGAGGTTTTAGAAATGCTCCTAGATTTCAAAATCTTATTTTCAGGTTAACAAATTCTACACACATACAAACTCACACACACACGCTTCATAAAGCAGACAATTTATACACACTGAGTAACTGATATTCTCTATAGAAAACTTCTAAGTTAGATGTTAAAACATCTACATACGTGTATATGTACAACACACATAAAGTCTCACACATACAAATTAGCCCTGCTTCTTTTGGGGGCTTGGGTGATGGGGAGGAGAATAAATTCATCCGAATCTCCAGATATTATGCAATTGATTGACTTAATTCAGACCACAATTCATCTATCATAGCCTCAATAGACTCCAAACAGTATTTCTTAATGCTATTGAACTATTTTGATTCCTTTTTTATTGTGCTTTTTAATTTTTAAATAAAAATATTCTCTAAAAGCTAAATAAGTAAAATGTATAGATCAAAAAATCATGCTGTACATGCTATATTTATACAGTGATGTACTTGAATTATTTCTCAATAAATGGAAACAGTATGTCCTAACTATAAAAGTAATACTCATTAGATGCATAAAATTTAATAGATGCATGTACAAGAAACACCAAAAAACAAACAAATAAACAAATCCCAAGCCTGTTGATTGCACTTACCAGAAACCACTGCTATTAATATTTGACAAATATTTTTATATGATATAGTTTAGCCTCTAATCCCACTCCGCCCAAGACTACTACCATGAACTTTTGGATGTATATCCTTACAACCTTTTTCTATGAAATCATTTAGCCTGTAGATAAGATACACACTAAGGTGGATCCTTCAGGAACCAAAGCCAACAAATGCTGGCCAACCCTGAGCAACCTGTATGTCACCCAGGCTTTTTGTTGCCTCATGGTGCTGGTGATGCTCTGAGCAAGATACCTTCCCTGCCATACTAATACAACAAGAGAAGAAAGCCTAGCCATGCTGCACTTCCTGTCCACTTCTGTGCCCACTTCTGTGCCCACACGCTCAATTCTGAGCTACCAGTGCTCAATTAATGCTGCACTTAAAAGGATAAAAACAAAATCCAAGTCTGAGAAATCTGAGAAGTGAGTCATTTAAAGTTAAAATGAAACTCTGAACCATAATGGTGACATCAGCCTCCTGAATTTCCCTCCTCCCACAGACTAGCACATATATAGTTATGCATGAAGCAATTCACTGTTTGATAAATCCAGGAACTAGCTGAATGACTCCTAGACACTGGACAACTGAGAAAACAATCACATCAAAACAGGTGGAAAGGCTGACTGGCACCCCAATTTTATGACTGCCATCTGAGGGATTAACACCCAATCACCTAGATCTGATATCCAAAAGAGAATGTATTCATGAGTCCCACAGGACTACAGCAAAGAAAAAAAGCAATCCTTAATAGACACATAAGCACCTGTACCAAAAACATGTTAAAACATGTATGTAAACACAACCAAGTGTTGTATATTGGTTTACGGGGCATTTCTAACAATGAACGACTAGAGCAAGAAATTAAGAAAACAATCCCACTTACAAGCATCAGAAAAAAATAAAACATTTAGAAATAAATTTAACCAAGGAAGTGAAAGACCCATATACTGAAAACTATAAACACTCATGAGAGAAATTGAAGAAGATACAATACAATAAATGGCAAGATATTCCATGCTAAATTATTGGAAGAATTTTTAATGTTAAAAGGTCCATTTCACCTAAAATTATCTAGTTTCAGTGCAATCCCTACCAAAATTCCAATGGCATTTTTCACAGAAATAGAAAAAACATCCTAAAATTAATAAAGAAGCACAAAGGACCCCAAATAGCCAAAGCAATCTTGAGAAAGAACAAAGCATCACACTTTCTGATTTCAAACTATATTACAAAGTGATAGTAATCAAAACTATATGGTATTGGCATGAAATAGGCCCTCAGATCAATGGTACAGAATAAAGAGCCCAGAAATAAACCCATGTATGTATAGCCAATTAATTTACAACAAAGGGGCTAAGAATAAGATGCAAAATGATAGTTTCTTCAATATATGGAGTTGGAAAATCTGGACAGCCACATTCAAAAGAATGAAACTGGACCACTGTCTTACAGCACATACAAGAAAAAATTAACTCAAAAAAGGTTAAAGTCTTAAATATAAGAACTGAAACTAAAATTTCAAGAAGAAAACACTGGGGTACACTTGCTGACATTGGTTTCTTTTTTTTTAGATTTGAAAGCAAAAGCACAGGCAACAAAGCAAAAATAAGTGGAACTACATCAAATTAAGAAGTTCCTATACAGTAAAGGAAACTCATCAACAAAATGAAGAGGCAATCTATGAAATGGGAGAAAATATTTGCAAAAAAATATATCTGATAAGAGGTTAATATCCAAAATATACAAGGAACTCATAAGACTCAAAAGCAAAAAAAATAAAAATAAAAATTGGCGAAGTACTTGAACAGATATTTTTCCAAAGAAGACATACAAATGGCCAACAGGTACATGACAAGGTGCTCAACATCACTAATCATCAGGGAAATACAAATAAAAACCACATTGAGATATCATTTCACACCTGTTAGGATATCTATTACCAAGAAAGACGAAATATATCAAATTCTGGCAAGGATGCAGGGAAAAGAAAAGCCTATACACGGCTGGAGGGAATGTAAAGCAGTACAGTCATAGTGGAAACACTATGGAAATTCCTCAAAATTTTAAAGTAAAATTACCATATAAGGGGTGTCTGGCTGGCTCAGTCGATGGAGCATATGACTCGATCTCGGGATTTGAGTTCAAGCCCCACATTGGGTGTAGAGATTCCTTAACAATAAAATTTAAAAAAAAATTACTGTATGATCCAGCAATCCCACTTCTGAGTATATAACCAGAGGAAGTGAAATCATCATCTCAAAGAACCATCTTACTTTCATGTTCATTGTAGCATTATTCACAATAGGCAAGCTCTGGAAATGACCTACCAACAGATAAATGGGTAAAGAAAATGAGTATATATTTATTTTATATTTATATATTTATATAATGACATATTACTCAGCCTTATAAACAAGAAAATCTAGCCAGTTGTGACAACACAGATGAAGCTGGAGGGAATTATGCTGAGTGAAACAAGCCAGACACCGAAAGACAAATATTGGATGGATATTTATATAGGAAATCTAAAAAATAGTCATAATCTTAGAAACAGAGAATATAATTGTGGTTCCCAGGGCTGAAAATGGGAGAAATAGGAAGTGGCTGGTAAAAGAGTATAAACTTTCAGTTATAAATGAAGTAGATCTGAGGAGCTAATATATATGGGATGACTATAGTTGATAAGGCTGTATTTTATAATTGAAGTTTTCTGAGAGTTAGAATTAAGCATTCTCACCAAAACAAAACAAAACAAAAAAAGATAAATAGTGAGATGATCGATGTGTTAGTTAACTCGATGGTGGTAATCCTTTTACAATGTGTACACAGATCAAATCATCACAGTGTACACTTTATACATATTATAGTTTTGTCGATTATAACTAAATAAAGCTGAAAAAAGTAAATGAGCTAATGCACATAAGTGTACTGAATAAAAAAGTGCTATGGGTTGCCTGGCTGGCTCAGTTGGTAGAACACGCAACTCTTGACATCAGGGCTGTGAGTTCAAACCCCATGTTGAGTAAGAGATTACTTAAAAATAAAACTCTCTTTTTAAAAAGTGTGGTAAAAGTCTAAGGGAGAAAAAATGTTGAAGTTTCTTCTAGGTATTCTATTTCCCTAGACTTAACATGTCAGTGATTTAAAAATATAAAGCTAATTCTCTTTTTTCTTATTTTATTTGATAAAATAATCAAATTTAAAAAAAAATAGTTTTTCATTTAAGAAATAAAGCTAGTTTGTGTTGGATTTATTAATGTGACCTTAAAAACATTTCTAATATTTCCGGGGCACCTGAACAGTTCAGTTGGTTGAATGTCTGCCTTCTGCTTGGGTTAGGATCCCAGAGTCCTGGGACCAAGCCCCACGTAGAGCTCCCTGCTTCTCCTTGTGCCTGCCCCCTGCTTGTGCTTTCTCCCATTCTCTCTCTCTCTCAAATAAATAAATAAAAATTTTTAAATATTTCTAAATTTGTCCTCATGTAAAAAAATAAGGTATTCATCACTATTTTAGAACATTAAATTACCTAATTGTATCTACTTTTTACTGATATTTGGTGATGTAGTAAAAAAGACACAATTGATTCTATAAGTGTACATGCATTAATGTGTGAAAGTTTGTAATATTCTAGAGTAGAATTTTCTTATGATAAGTAGGATTCTATTTTTATAATAAAATCCAAAGTGTCAGCCAGACATTATACCCAAAAATTTCATTTCTGGCATGTCAGAAATTGCATTTTTTCAGAAAAAGTTTGAAAACTTAAGGGGCAAAGAAATATTTCCCTGTTTTATTCAGATTACATGAGACCCAGTCATATTTACAATTGTGTATTAGGTAGCTTTTCAGGACTCATAAAGAATAACACTAGTGCTACCCCTCACTGAAGACTTAAACAATCCAAATGTGTTAATCAACTTGATGGTGGTAATCCTTATACAGTGTGTACGCTTTTCACCTGTTCAATTTTCCCTAGTATGTGATTTTTAAAAACAAAAAAACTCTTTTTTTTTAATTTATTTATGATAGTCACAGAGAGAGAGAGAGAGAGAGAGAGAGGGAGGCAGAGACAGAGGCAGAGGGAGAAGCAGGCTCCATGCACCGGGAGCCTGATGTGGGAATCGATCCCAGGTCTCCAGGATCGTGCCCTGGGCCAAAGGCAGGCGCCAAACCACTGCGCCACCCAGGGATCCCAAAACAAAAAACTCTTACCATTGAAGACTGATATTTCTAGATTCTCCAACATATGAAACTTGGTAAATTATTCAGAATAAGTCAAAAATTATCAAATACAAGTAGTTTGTCTCTGCCTATCTGCTCAAATATATTGATAGTTCTTTTCTGTTGTTGTTGTTTTTGAATTTTATTTTAAGTAATCTCTCCACCCAACATGGGACTTGAACTCACAACCCCAAGATCATGAGCTACAAACTTACTGACTGAGCCAGCCAGGGCCCCTATGCTAATTGTTTTCTAGAACAAAAAACAAACTACTAAAATTGCCTCTAAAACCCTATTATATATTGATTCAGTTATTTTTTTAAGTCTCCTAGTTCAAATAATACTAGCTATAGCTTCTTGTAAACCATCAAGAAAGGGATAATCTATGTCTTATAAAAAACTGCTACACATTATAAAAAGAAAGACTGGAACCTAATCAATTAATTTTGAGTCTAACATGACCTTGATACATAGTAGAGCAACATTAATTATTTTTAAAAAGAAAGCTATTAAAAGTTACTGAGAAATCTCACCTAAGAGATAGGTACAAATTTTAAAAATCTAATTATTAGTAAATCAAAATTATGATGATGAAGTAGAACTTACATCAGAAACACATGATAATCCTGCATCAGGAAGGCTATTAATGTAATACAGCATATTGGCAAAATAAGGATAAAAAAACATGTAATTACCCCCATAGGAGTAAAAAACAAAAAATAAAGTGAAGACAAGAATGCCTTCTATGACTCCTTCTATTTTACACTGTATTGTAGGTTAGCCAAAGCAAGAAGACAAGAAAAAGAGCTACGATATAAGAATGAAGGGATCAAAAATTTATTTATATACATGGAAAACCCAAGAGAATTTATAGGTGGTGGGGGAAGGGTGTTAAAATAAGGGAATCAACAAGATTGCTTAATGAAACATCAATCTACAAAAATCAGTAGTGTGCCTATACACCAGTACAAACCAGTTAGAATATGTAATAGAAAAATAAAAGATGCCATTTATAATATCAATAAAAACTTTGGAGTACCAAGAAATGAATTTGACAAAATTATATAAAACTTTTATGGAAAGAGTTGTAATGCAATACCAAGAAAAGAAAATTAAATAAATGACCAGGTTAATGCATAAGAAGACTCTCTATTTTCAATAAGTCCATTCTCCTTGAAATGAAATTTCAGTGCAATTTCAATCAAAATAGCAAGAAAATGCTAAGTTTATCTAAAGTTCATATGATAATACCAAAATGCTAAGAACAGCAAGATAACTTTGAAACAGAACAAAATCTGAGGAATTTCTCAACCACATATCAGAACTGTTACCAAGCTTTAATAATAAAATGGGAAAAAATTAACATGGATTTAGAAAAATAGACCAATGGGGTAAGATAGAGTCCATGATGAGCAGACTTACTCATGTATCAATGTGATTTGATATATGACAGAAGTGTAATTTGGCAATAGCTAGAAAATTTGATGATGTATATACTTATTAACCAAGAGTTTTAACCTAAGTAGATACCATAGAAAAATTATCACAGAGGTACACAAGGATACATATTTTAAAGTAATACATTTGAATCAACAGAAGTGTTTGTAGCATAGGAATAGATCAATAAATTGTGGGTTATTCATAAAATGAACTAATATTCATCAGCTGGAATAAATGAGCAACATGGATATATCTCAGAAGCGTAATGTTGAGTCAATCTCTCATACATTGCTGGTTGAAATGAAAATACTTTAACACTTTCAGAAAATAATTTTGTAGCATAACAAGACTCTTAAACATATTCATGTTCTTTGACTTGGAAATTCTGCTTGGAAACTATCATAACTACATTACTAGAAATATGGGGAAACCAAATGCACAAATATATCCATCATTTTGTTATATATAACTGCAAAAATAGTACAAGGAGCATAAATAAAACATGGAAAATTAGTGAGGTAAATTATGCATATCCAAATGGAAGAGTACAATGTATCCATTTGCAATAACATGAAAAAGCTTATGATATAATATCATAGAAAAAAAACAGAATACAAAATTATATATCCAAGGCAATTGTACTTTATGTTAGGGATGAGTTGCTGAATACCACACGTAATTTAAGACAACTATTCTCATTGGAATAAATGACAATGGAGTGATGAATTTACAGAAAATATACATCTACAGTCATGATAGCATATTTTTACCATATATTTCTTTTGTTTTCAGCCTTATCACTCCCATTTCTCACTAATATCTCCAATATGAGAACTGGGTATCATCATGATTGGCCTCCTTCATGGTGTTTTAGCCAGATCAAATTCCATCCCAGTATTATTGATTTTCAGGCCCATTTTTCAGCACCATAACAACCCGCCATTTGAGAAACACTTGAAAGACAATGTAAGAAGATCCTAAAAATATTTTAAACTATAAAAATTGGATAAGGGGATCCCTGAGTGGCTCAGCGGTTTAGCGCCTGCCTTTGGCCCAGGGCGTGATCCTGGAGTCCCAGGATGGAGTCCCACGTCGGGCTCCCTGCATGGAGCCTGCTTCTCCCTCTGCCTGTGTCTCTGCCTCTCTCTCTCTCTCTCTCTCTCTCTCTCTCTCTCTCTGTGTCTCTCATGAATAAATTTTTAAAAATCTTAAAAATTGGATTAAAAAAAAAACAGGTAGCTCAATTTTTGCCAAAACCATTTATAGAATTTTGGATATACGTATATATCAATAAACTACAGCATGTTTCATGTGATGCTGGAAAAGATGGTGGGCATTTCTATTTAGCAGCTAAAGTGACACTCTATAAGAAAACAGCATAAACCCAGTTTATATTCATGCCAACTTTAAAATTCAAGTAATAGATTTTTATATTTATTCCAGCAGGTTATTTAAATATATGACCAATCCTAAATGATACAAAGCCCAAATCCAAGTTTTATGCAGTAATCAAAATTAACTTTAAAGAATACTAAATCAAGCCCCAAAGCAATATTGAAATAAATCTATAGTGGGTTAAATTACTACCCCAGAAAGACAAGCTCATGCCTTAGCCCTCAGAACATGTAAATGTGAACTTATTTGGAAAAAAATGGCTTTTGCAGATATAACAAAGGATCTTGAGTGGAGAGCATTCTGGATTATCCAGATAGGTGCTAAATCCAATGAGAGATATCCTTATAAAAGACATCCAAAGAAGAGACACAGAAAAGAAGATAACATGAAGAGGAAGGCAGAGACTGGAATGCTTTTTTCTACAAAAAACACCTAAGAACACCTGGAGCTGGAAGAGGCAAGGAAAAGAATATTCTCTAGAGCATTTAGAGAGAGCATGGCCCTGCTAACACCTGGATTTTGGACCTCAGGCCTCCAAAACCATGAAAGAATAAATTTTTGTTGTTTCAAGCTACCACAATTGTGATAATTTGTTACGGAAGCAAGAAGAAACTAATACACCATCCTTCCACAGTTTTCTCTTTCTTTAAATAAAATCTGCTAATTTCTAGTAGCAAAAATATGCCTTTATAAGTATGCACTAAACTTTAAGGGTTAGAGGAATGCCTGGGTGGCTCAGCAGTTAAGCATCTGCCTTCAGCTCGGGGCTTGATCCTGGAGTCCTGGGATCGAGTCCCACACCAGGCTCCCTGCATGGAGCCTCCTCCCTCTGTCTATGTCTCTGCCTCACCCTTCTCTGTGTCTCTCATGAATAAATAAATAAAATCTTTTAAAAAAAGCTATAAGAGTTAGAATGGAAAACCCAGGAAAGAACAAACACACAAACAAAAAAAACCCAAAATATATAGCAAAGGACTGCCAAATCAATACAACTCACACTTTCAATCATTCTGACAAGGGTAGTTTGTCATTCATTCTAATGCTTCAAAATAAACTAATTCCTGGTTTGCAAAAGAGTTACCGCTTCAGAAACATGAAAGCCCCTCAATATATTTCATCATTAATTCTTCCCTAAAGATGACTTGATTATATTAAATTTCTATAAGAATTATAGTGCTTATGATTGAGAAAATTTATCATTGTCTGTACATCTAATAAAATCCAGCAACTTCAAAAGATCATAGAATTCTAGATAAATACGTACTAGAAAAACATAATAAATTCTGCCTTTTAACTTTATTCTTTTCCAAAAAAGAAATAAGAACAGAGACACACTTTCTGGTTTGTGGCAGGACAAATCTCTAAAATATGTGCATTCCATTTGCAGCTCATCACTCACCTCCATTTAAACACCCTCTGACATCCTTAGCATGGCATCTCTAAATAATAATTAAACTCCCAGGGGCACCTGGGTGGCTCAGTCAGTTGAGTGTCTAACTCTTGGTTTCAGCTCAAGTCATGGTCTCATGGGTCATGATTTCATGGATTGCCAAATTGAGGCCAGAGTGGGGCTCCATGCTCAAAGAGGGGGAGTCTGCTTAAAGATTCTCTCCCTTGCCCCTCCCCCTACTTGTGTACACGTGCATATTCTCTCTCTCTCTCTCTCTGTTAAATAAATAAATATTTTTTAAAAATAATTAACTGAACTCCCCAAATCTTATCAAGGATCCAAATTGTGAAAATTATTTTATTGACCAGACCATCCAATGAAGTAGTATGCCTAATAACAAAATGACCAAAATTTTTCTATTGTGCATATGTATTACTTTTTAGAAAGAATAAAAACCACAAATAAAATAGAGACACTTGAATTTGAGACTGTTTCCTACAAGATAGTCTCGACCAGTATTGTTCCCTCCAAACCCTGGGGAAAGATTTCTCCAGGTGCTAGGACAACTTTCTACCAATATCTTATTTGTAGAGTGGGTAAAGAGATACACTGCCAAAGGAGTTTGCAGTTCTGGAGGCTCAGTCAGCCGACAGGATCTAAACCCACTCAAAGTCTCAGCCTACATCTATTTTGGAAGGTTTTATAGCCCTTAGTCCAGCAAATTCTGCATATTTTTTTTTAATTCTGCATATTTCTTAACCTTAAACAACTCTTTCGTCTGTTCACCTTTCTTTGGCAGAAGTATAAAGTCACAAAGCAGGGGGATAAGAATTAAGGGGTAGCAGAACACAAAGGCAGCTAATTTGGTCTAGACCATGTTGATGGCGGTAAAGATAGAGAGCTGGACCTAAGAAAAAATGCAAACATAAAAACATTATTTCACATACATGCAACTAATAAAAAGGAAAGGAAAATAAAGGGAAAGCAAGCAAAAGAGAGAGAAGAGACAAAGGACGTGAAGGAAGAAATGATCTTTCTAAAATTCACATCCCCATGTAATTCTTTCCAAGTATAAGTAAATTTCTCAAAAATTTACACTATCGCATTAGGCTCACCAATAACCTCTTAGCTGCTAAATCTAACATACTCTCTTTAAATATTTCCTTTCTTGGCTTCACTCCAGCATTTGACTGCTTCATCCTAAAATATCCATCTTTTGTTCTCTACCACCCTTGACTACCTTTATTGCACTATTCCAAACAATCCCTCTTTTCAATGACATGAGAACATTCTGCTAATACATTGTTAAATAGAAAGAAACTGAGTATGTATAATTTTAACTATGTAAATATACAATGCATATCACATAGTAAAAGACGCTAAGAAAACACTAAATGTGACCATTATCTCAAGTGATAGACAATATGAGCAATCCTGCATTGTTCTTTTATTTTTTCTTGATTTGTCAAAACAACTTAATAAAGCAACATTTAACATGAAGCAACAATTAACATACACATACAGATCGAGAGCTGTCTCTTCACACAAAGACCTCTCTTTCATTCATACCAAAATTAGGGTAACTTTTCCAAATACATAGGACAATTTCATTCTTAGGTATTTACTCAATAGAAACGTATACATACATCAATCCAAATATATGCATAAGAATGTTAAGAGCACTATCATGTGTAAAAACCCTAAACTGGTAACTTCCCAAATGTCCACCAAGAAGAGAATGCGTAAATAAGCTGTGATACACTCATAGAGCAATGAAAATGCACAAACTACAACCACATAACAAAAATGGGAAAAAAATCTCACAAAGATGACGTTCAATGTAAACACCATACACATACATACTCTAGATTCCACTTATCTGAAATTAGAAGCCAGGCAAAGCTCATCTGTCATGTCAGGATAGAGACTGTCCTTGGGAGCCAGGAGCCTAGAAGAAGTCACAACAGTGGCTTCTTGGGTGCTGCTTTTTTATTTGAAGGCTGCTTACATGAGTGTGTTCAGTTCATAAAAAGCCAAGCTGCACACTTGTCATTTGTGCTTTTTTTTTTTTTCCTGGATGTGTGTTATCTTTCAAAAAATGTTCTCAGCAACTCAACGAAGAACTATTGCCATCTCTGAATTGAGGAGGTATCACTACTACGTTTCCACATGGATCATGTTGCTCCCCTTCAAAAATGTCTGGATCATATTAAAGATAGCTGCACCTCCTCCAGAAAACAGTGACAAGGGTAAGTTCAGTTCAAAGGCTAGCTTTTGCAGGCAGGTTTTTTTTTTTTTATTTTTGTTTCAAGATCGAACTCTTTTGAATACGTTGCCTCTGCAGAACCTTCATGTGCACATCAGTAGAGTTCCACTCCTGAAATGTTTCCCTTGGTTCTATTATCCAACTTAATGCTGATGCACAAAAAACTGAAAAACACTTTTGAAACTCAAATGAGGTGAGGACAACAGGAAAGCCAGAGGTCAGAGGACTAAATGAAACTCATGGGCAGTCTAGTCAGAAAATCACACGTTGAAATCCGAACTCATCCCCTCATTAGCAGCATAACTTTAGAGAAGTCATTTCACCTTTTTCAGCCTCAGCTCTCTCACCCGAACAGACTATTCAGTGAATTTTCTTATGGGACAAAGGTAGGAAACAACTTTGGGCAGAGGAAATGTTCCTCAAGTTAAAAATAGAATATTTCCATCGTGCTTCACTTAAAATAATAATACTGCAATATAATAGAACATCTGTGTTTTATGGAAAACTACTTTGAGACCATATTTGCCTCACCTGTTTCTGTGTTATGTTATTTACATATATGTGTATGGTTGTTTATAAGTCTGCACCCATTTGTTATATTAAATGGGGAAATTTTGAGAGCGCTATTTATTCATTTCTGACATTGCATTTGAGAAAAGTGAGATTATTAATGTAAGAAGCAAAGTCTTAGCTCATATTGATAAAAATGATACCTCACTGAGTCTGGGCATCTTAGAAGGAACTCCCAATGTTCAATGAAATGTTCAAGAATGGAATTCTCATTAACCTTGAACATCCTCCAGATGCTTCTTTGATAATATTAACTACCTCAAACACCATGTGGTTTCAGCCCACTGACCCATACAATACATGGTGTGAATGCACATGTGAAAGTTGAAATCAAAGTTTGAGAAAGGTGGGTTGTCCAATTTCAGATGAACCTCTCCAGACTCAATATTTTTGTTAGCCCTTTATTGAGTGAAGTTCACAATGTGTTTTACTATTTCTTTAGTTACTTACCCAGATGATGGGATCATGTGTTCTATGTTGTCTTTAATTTTAAAGGCAGCCAAGATAGCTGGATAGCAGGAATCTACAGCCTCACATAAGGAGTTTCTGCAACATTTTTGTAGCCAATGATGGTCATATCTAAAATATTACTAGGGTCCTTAGCTCTAAAGGTAAAATTAAGGATAGCAAATTACTCTTAATATTTAAACTTCAGGAAGCAAAAACCAATGGGAGCTCCATGAAGACAGGAATTTTTGCTCACTTGTATATCTACAGCACCCAAGACAATGCTTGGCACAGAGTGGCACTCAATAATTGCTCAATGAATGAATGAATGAATGAATGAATTACAGGTTCCTCACTAGCAGACAAGGAAATTATATTGCTAAACTTTGATTTACACACCAGACAACTCTATGAAAGTCTGGATTTATGTCTTTTCCTTTTAAAACTTTTCTGTATTTTCTCCAGTAACTTTTCATATCTGTTATTAGAAATAATTTTCAGACATTGATTATACCAATTGCCTTCTTTTTATAAAATGTAATGCTCAGGATGAAATTCAGTACCACAGCAGTGGGATAATCAGAAAAAGTATAGTATTTCCTTCCTTATTCCGGACACTGTACTTTCAGCTTTTTTTAAAAAAGATTTTATTTAAAAAAAGGATTTTATTTATTTATTCATGAGAGACACAGAGAGATAGAGAAGCAGAGACACAGGCAGAGGGAGAAGCAGGCTCCATGCAGGGAGCCTGATGGGGACTTGATCCCGGGTCTCCAGGATCACGCCCTGGGCCGAAGGCAGGTGCTAAACCACTGAGCCACCCAAGGATCCCCCTACTTTCAGCTTTTAATAAAAAAAGAATCTTCAGATTATGCCAGTTTGTTGTTGTGGCTGTTGAAAGCAGTATGGTAGTTATTTTATGGTGAAACTGGAGTTAACTGAATTCCTTTGATCAGATACAAACATGCTAACGACTGTATTAAGAACCAAATGACAGGATTTACACTGATCTCCATGATTTTTTAACAGTCAGGTTTGTCCTAACTCTTAAAGTCTTTTATAAATTATCTGGGAAAGACATAAACCATCACTGGTGGAGCAGTACCTTATATGTGTTCATGTAAGTCCCTTTCTTATAGCTGAATTGTACTTGTTCAAAACAATATGTCCTCTTAGAAACAATGGAAGGTTTGGCAGGCCCTAAATCCCCAGAGACTCCACAACCAATCCACAAATACTTTTCAGTGAGTTTCGCTAGGACTTTAGGTGCTGGGCTCAGTGTCTGCACAGTGATTTGTCGAGTTCAGGAGGTACAAGATCACAAAGAAGGAGCAAAAGAGAAATGGCCGAAATACGAAAAAGGCAACATTCAAAAGGTCCTCCCTGCTGGCACTAAAGCTAGAAAGAGAAGTCTTGGTCACAAATGCTTAACCTTCTCGTAGCAATTCCTTGCATCTGTGGTCTCTTTCGTTCCTGTGTTCCTAGAGCTTCAGAAATAATGGCACACAGCGTATATACCCCTGTTGATGACCACTGAGTCTTCTCTATTCGAAGAAGTTCTTCCTTACTCGATGAACCAGTGGAGTAGTGTGAAATGGTCTCATACTATCCAAAAGATTTTTCCCAAACTCCTTTTTAAACCTAAAACTCTCATGACTCACTGCGTATCTTTTCACATATACATTTAACCTTTGGTTTGTCACTTCTGAAGTCTAGATTAACATACACATTTAGAGGGGTTCTTACTGTCTTTATATTTTTCTGCTTTCTCTGAAACAATGAGCAATACTTAGAAGGTAGCTACTTAATGCAGTGTGATGATGGTGGTGGTGGTGGTGGCAATTATGAAGTATAAATTAATTAACAATATGCTCTCAAAAATGCCCATGAACTCATATTTTAAGGAAAAGTGCCATACATAGAATATTGTTTGAAATGTTAGTTGTAATTGTCAAAAAATGGAAAATGGCTAAATCCTTTTTTAAAACCATTTAACAAATATTTATTGAGCACTAGTCTAGGTGCTAGACATATGAGAGTAAACACCACTTGGTAGAAATTCCATTTCTTTCTTTCTCCTAGCTCTTTTCTCCCCCACCTCCTCATAAATGTTTTCCACTGACAATAGGACAAGCATTTATTATTACTCAAAAAAATAATTATAGAAGGGTGTCTAATTGGCTCAGTTGGTTAAGCGTCTGCCTTCAGCTAAGGTCCTGATCCGGGGATCCTGGGATTGAGCTCAGCATTGACATCAGGCTCCCTACTCAACAGGGAGCCTGCTTCTCCCTTTCCCTCTGCCCCTCCTCCACCACTCTTGCTCTCTCTCAGATAAAAAAAAATAAAGTCTTTAAAAAATAAAAATAATTCTAGAAAAACAGCATAAGTTCTATGGTCTACAAAATGTAAGAATAACCATGAGAATGTGCTATATTCTTAACTATGACAACTTGAACAATTCTTTTAACCACGCTGAACTGTTTTTCTCACCTAGTGATATGAGGATAACAATATCTAATTTAAAAGTTAAATACTGAGATGCCTGGTGACTCAGCAGTAGAGCATCTGCCTTTGGCTCAGGGCGTGATTCCAGAGTCCCCAGATTGAGTCCCACATGGGGCTCCCTGCATGGAGCCTGCTTCTTCCTCTGCCTATGTCTCTGCCTCTTTCTCTCGGTGTCTCTCATGAATAAATAGATAGAAATCTTTAAAAAAAATAAAAATAAAAGTTAAATACAGAGAATAGACTGGTAGTTGTTAAACAGGTGGGGGTGGTTGCTATCTATGAGCAAAATAGATAAAGAGGATTAAGACATACAAACTTCCAGTTATAAAATAAATAAGTCATGAAAAGGAAAAGTACAGCATAGAGAATATAGTCAATAATATTGTAGTAAAAAAAATAATAATAATAATATTGTAGTAATGTTGTGTGGTGACAGATGGTGACTACCCTTATCACGGTGAACACTGAGTAATCTATAGAATTGTGGAATCTATATGCTGTATACCTGAAACTAATATAATCTTGTATGCTAATTGTACTTCAATAAAAAAAGTTTTTTAGTAATCTGTGGAGATAATGTATATAAAGCTCCTACTATATCACATTGTACATAACATGCAATAAATGACAACTGCAATTATTAATGTCTAACAGAACACAATTTCAAAAGATAGCCACAACTGTATCTCCAACCACACAACATTCTGCAATAAGACCTTGTTATTCTGCCATTAAGAGAAATATATTTTTTCACACACACCCCCACCCATGATCGAGGCAGCCCTATGACAGCTAAAGTAACCCTGTATCATATCTAGATGGATTCCTTCTCTAGGTCTGGCAACTTCTACTTGCTTTCTTTTAGAGCCCTGAGCTGCCATATAAGAAGTATAGTCTACTCTGCTGGCGAGGGGCCACCTGGAGGAGCACTATGGAACCAGATGTGAAGCTGTCTCTGTTGCCCTGACCCATCGAGCCTTTGGATCGTTCCAGCCTCAGCAGCTATTTGTGAGCAGCTCAGTCCAATCTACCCCCAAACATGGAAGATAACAATAAATTATTGCTTTAAGCCACTAAGTTTTGGGGTGGTTGGTTATGATGGGTGACTAGAAGAGTACTGTATATGAAGTGACATAGAATCTTTCCAATTCTTATTTATTTGACCTTTGTATTTATTATAGCTAAGCATTCTCTTCTCCAAAATTTCTTTCCCTTTGTTCTTGCTCTCTGCTACCTCTCCCTTCTTCTTCAATGTTGCCACTCTTTGGGGCTCCATACCATATACTGATGACCCCAATCATATATATCCAGCCCAAACCACTCTGTGATGTTGAGATCCAGTTAACTACATACTGGGTGTTACTACTTGAAGTCTCACATCTCAGGTAAGGGATGTTACCCCTTTTCCTCCATTACCCCCATCTTATTCCAAACTTGATCCTCTCTCTAGTGCCCTTATCTTGTCAATGCACAACCGTCACCCTCTAATTGTTAGCCAAAGGACTGTCATGCTTCTCCCTCCCTCCCACTTACCCTCATCCAAAACATGTGATTAGTTAAGGTCTCGTCATATACATCTCTTAAGTATCCCTCAAATCCATTTACATCTCTCTACCTCCATTTGCCTAACTAAAAGTCTCCTACTATTTGGTCTTTATTTAAAAGACATTTCTTAAAAAAATAAAATAAAGTAAAATAAAATAAAAGGCATTTCTTTTCTCTAACCCCATCAGTCTAATTAGGTCTTGGCAGATATTGTTTACATCTTTTCTTGTAATATCATTACAAGGAAATTAACAGTCCTGCATCTGTCTTCTCTACCATATGTCAGATTCCAGGAAAGAGAAACCATGTAAGTCTTCTTTAGTTCTATTTCCACTCCCGTTGTAAGCACTCAAAGAATATTTGTTGAGTGAATAAATGATTGCAAACACAAACTATACAGCTGCCAAGGTTCTTTGCATGGCTACAATGACTAACTAGAAGTTTCATGGGCCCAAACTCTAAATGCCAATCTAAAATATAATATTTTATTTTATTAACACATAGAATAAGCACACATTTTCCCTATTAGTAGTCAGGGTGCTAAAAAGACCACTAAATACAAACCACAAAAAGTGTTCATTGATTTGCAAACTTATATGCTACCTTTCAACTTCTGTGGTATTTTTCTTTTACTATGCATTATTTATATTGTTTTCAACTTTTCTTATATATTGGTTTTATCACCCCAACTAGATATGAAATGAAACATAGGTTATGACATGTATATTTTTATATCCCTCTGCAACTACCTCAGCCCTTTGCACATAGTAGATATTAAAAAGCAGTCTTAATTTGATATCATTTATATATAATAACCTATATATAGATATTATATATCTATCTATATATATAATACCAATTTCATTCCAAAATATGTGACCTTTTAGTACTTGGGCACAATTCCTTTTTATCCAAATCAAGGGCACTCCAAATCCATTCTACTATTCCAACTTAAACTCATCTGCTTCCCCTATATCTTTCAAACAAAAGAAACAGATGGTAATGGCCCAACACTCTCACAGTTACCAGAGTTATTTTTTTTAAAGATTTTATTTATTTATTTGAGAGAGAGAGAGAGAGAGAGAGCTCAAGCAGGGGGAGCGGAAGAGGGAGAGGGAGACCTACTTAGCATTGAGCTCAAGGTCGGGCTTGATCCTGGGGCCCTCCATGATCCAGGGATCATGACCCGAGCTGAAGGCAGATGCTTAACAGGCTCAGCCACCCAGACCCCCCCACCAGAGCTATTTTAGATCACAGGATCCATACATCTTTAAGGATAAATGTCAAATTCAGTCTAATTTAGAGCTAATTTCATGCTTTAGTTATTCCTGCATCCAAATGTTTAAAGTCCTGCTCCTTTCCCTTTTCTTACTAAGACCTAAGTAATTAATTTCCATATTCATACAATCCAGGAATTGTGCCTTCTCCAAATTTTACCACTGGTGTAATGTGATAGAGTACTCTTCCCTGGAAAATCAAGAACTGATGTCTCCTAGATGCCACATTCTGGGCCAGTCTTACTGCAAAGAGAGCAGTGTGTCTTGTGTGCTCTGAAAAGGGTTTCAAGAGCATCCTTTCTCTGGATGCCTCCTTTCTGTTCACACCTAGCTCTGCTATGGCTTTCCCATCCCTTCATCCTTTATGTTACTCCAAGCCACTCACCTTCCAAGGTTATTTTTGAATTGTTACATCAGAATTTCATGTTGTCAAATGACAGGCTTAAGAAATGGAAGATTATGGCTTTTCATTTGACAAAATACAGCATCCACTCTCAATTTAAAAAAAACTCAACAAAGTAGGTATAGATGGAACATACATCAATATTATAGAAGCCATACACTAATTATCCATAGATAATATCATCCTCAATGGGGAAAAACTAAGAGTTTTTCTTCTATAGTCAGGAACAAGACAGGCATGTCCACTCTCACCGTTACTATTTAACACAGTACTGAAGTCTTAGCCTCAGGAACAGGGATCCAAATAAAAGGCATCCAAAGCAGCAAGGAAGAAGTCAAACCTTCACTATTTGCAGATGATATACTTTATGTAGAAAACCCAAAAGACTCCACCAAAATTTAAAAAAAAAAAAAAAACCCTGCTGGAATACATGAATTCAACAAAGCCACAGGATATAAAATCAATGTACAGAAATCTGTTGCATTTCTCTGCACCAATAAGGAAACAGCAGAAAAAAAGAATCAAGGAATTGGTCCCATTTACAATTGCACCAAAAACAATAAGATACATGGCAATAAACCTAACCAAAGAGGTAAAAGATTTGTACTCTGAAAACTATAGAACCCTTATGAAAGAAACTGAAAAGGACCCAATGAAATGGGAAAACATTCCATGCTCATGAATTGGAAGAACAAACATTGTTAAAGTGTCTATCCTACACAAAGCAATTTACACATTTAATATAATCCCTATTAAAATACCACCAGCATTTTTCACTGAACTAGAACAAAAATTCCTAAACTTTGTGTGGAACCACAAGAGGCCTCGAATAGCCAAAGCAATCCTGAAAAAGGAAAAGCAAAACAGGAGGCATCACGATTCTGGACTTCAAGCTATATTACAAAGCCATAGTCATCAAGATAGTATGGTAGTGGCACAAAAATAGACACATAGATGAATGGAACGGAAGACCCAGAAATGGCCCAAAAGTACATGATCAACTAATCTTCAACAAAGATGGAAAAAAGACAGTCTCTTCAACAAATGGTGTTGGGAAAACTGGACAGCAACATGCAAAAGAATGAAACTGGACCACTTTCTTACACCATACACAAAAATAAATCTATTTATTAAAAATAAATAAATCCAAAATGGATGAAAGACCTAAATTTGAGACAGGAATCCATCAAAATCCTGCAGAGGAACACAGGCAACAACTTCTGACCTCAGCTATAGCAACTTCTTCCTAGACACATCTCTTGAGGCAAGGGAATCAAAAGCAAAGATGAACTATTGGAACTTCCTCAAGATAAAAAGTTTCTGCACAGTGAAGGAAACAATCGATGAAACTAAAAGGAAACCTATGGAATGGGAGAAGATATTTGCAAATGACACATCTGATAAGGAGTTAGCATCCAAAATCTATAAAGAACTTATCAAACTCAAGCCCCTGAAAACGAATAATCCAGTTAAGAAATGGACAGAAGACATGAATAGACATTTTTCCAAAGAGTACATCCAGATGGCCAATAGGCATATGAAAAGATGCTCAACATCACTCATCATCAGGGAAATACAAATCAAAACCACCATAAGATACCACCTCACACCTGTCAGAATGGCTAACATGAACAACTCAGGAAAAAACAGATGTTGGTAAGGATGCAAAGAAAGGGTATCCCTCTCATATCATTGGTGGGAATGCAAACTGGTGCAGCCACTCTGGAAAACAGTATGGAGGTCCCTCAAAAAGTTAAAAAAATAGAACTACCCTACAACCCAGCAACTGCACTACTCAGTACTTACCCAAAGGATAAGAGAACACAGATTCAAACTGGTACATGCACCCCAATGTTTATAGCAGCATTATCAACAACAGCCAAACTAGGGAAAGAGCCCAAGTGTCCATCAAGTGGATGAATAGATAAAGATGTGGTACACACACACACACACACATACACACAAATAACCATGAAAAAAGAATGCAATCTTCCCATTTCCAGCAGTGAAGCTAGAGTGTATTATGATGAGTGAAATAAGTCAATCAGAGAAAGACAAACACCATATGATCTCACTCAGATGTGGAATTTAAGAAGAAAACAGATGAGCATATAGGAAGGGGTAAAAGAGAAAAAGAGAGAGGGAAACAAACCATAAAAGAGCCTCTTGGCAATAGAGAACAAACAGGGTTAGTGGAGGAAGATGGGTGGGGGATGGGCTAAATGGGGGATGGGTACTAAGGAGGGCACTTGATATGATGAGCACTGGTTGTTATATGTGAGTGATGAATCACTTACTAAATTCTACTCCTGAGACCAATATTATGCTATATACTAACTAGAATTTAAATAAAAATATGGAAGAAAAAATACACTAAGAGAATCACAATTCCATATATAGGTACATGTTCAGTTTTTATTTCCAAACGTTATAAATTCTCTTTCAACTTTCACATGAAGTAAAAAAAAAAAAAAAGATTTAAGTAACACAGATAAACGAAGAAATGGAAGATTTTTGACTTTGCACGTGAGTGAAAGTTTTTTGGCATAGAAAGGTCAGCTGGGGTTTCCCAGTGACAGCATAAAGTCTTCATATCAGGAACACCTGAATCGCTCAGTCAGTTAAGCATCTGACTCTTAGCTTTAGCTCAGGTCATAATCTCAGGGTCTTGAGATAGAGCCCCAAATCAGGCTCTGTTCTCAGTACACGGAGTGGGCTTGGGATTCTCTGCCCTTCTCCCTCTGACCCTCCCTCCTATATGCATTCACACACTCTCCCTCCCTCTCTAAATAAATAAATCTTTAAGAAAAATAAAAAATAAATAAATAAATAAGTCTTCAGATCAAGCATTAGTTCATGTGTGGGACATGAATCACACAGAGTTTTCTGTTCCCTAAATATCATATTAAAGCATAAAATTTGGGAAAGCAAGTCTTTCTGATATGTGAGATATTTGTAGGATTATGGGAAGAAGGTACATACCATTCTACATTATTCCATAAAACAAACTCCTTGGGAAAGTAAGTGAAAAATTAGAAGAGGACAAGGTTTTGGTACGAAGTATAACAAATCCAGAGAGGAAACAGTTTTTTCTCCCTAATCCAGATTACCTGCAATGATTCTTCTACATCAGCCCCTGCATAAAGCGTTATAAATGACATGTGAGACCCTTCGTTTGTTCAGCCCAACAAATTGAATTATTTTCTGCCACATATTTAAAACAATTCTTGTGTGCAAATATGGCCAAGAATATATGTGATGGAAAAACTCTTTTTTACCATTGCAAAGCTCACAAAGTTAATGTCTGATACTGCTTTCAGCAGTATTAACTACATACATTAACTGGACTTAAATTGAAACATTACAGATCAACTAGAAATATTTTATCACTGGGAATTTTAACTGTTCAACATGTGAATGTGTTTAAGAGTCAAACACTGAGAACAACTTAAAAACATTCTTTTTTTTAAATATTAAAAAAAACACATACACATTCAAATCACTTGAAAACCCAAGAACAAATTGATCAAGTGAGGATTGAGAGCGATGTGTGCCAGCCAAGCGTATTTTTAGTGGAAGTAGATTGTTTGGACGGGAGAGTAGCCTCATGTAGACACTCCTGAGTGGCTGTTTTATTGAACTACATCTGGCAGTTCACTGTTTCTTTTTCTTCATGGCATCTAGCTCATTTCCTGCATTTTTCCATTTCCTGATTTCAGTATCTATTTTCCTTGTATTATATTCCTGCATTAGAAAGAGAATAGTATCTCTTTGTTTTGAAAGATGTGAAAAGCTCTGACAGTTTTTCTATAGTCTATGGGAATTAATTATATTTTGAGATGGTTATAATGAGACAGAAAGGAAAGTTCTTGAAATGTAACTTTTAAAATCCAAGAATAATCAAAACTGAATTTTAGTGTAGAAAGTTAATATATACTTTCAAGACTTTTCTCACTTCAAATCATAGTATCCACACAGTACTAAATAAAAAATACATTTCTAGTCAGAAAAGCTGTTTATATTTATTTATATTTTAAGGGACAAATTTTCTAATGTAAATACATTCAGTAAAACCTGATACTATTAATTTTAATGGAAGAAATATCAACATTACATTTTTTATAACCTGAATTAAATATTTAGCTTATAATTCATTGTTAAAACAATGCTAATATCCACCACAATACATACCTAATGATTTGGAACAAATCTGAAAGACTTAAATGAATGTTGAGGTAAGTAATATAATATTTCTTATTTCACCTAATCAGGTGAAATAATAAGGTACCATAAAAGGAATTAATAATCACATTAATGTTAATGGCTTTTTCAATATTTATTTTTTATGTCCCAATTTCTGCTGGACACTAGCAATAATAAAACTGAGAACATTTATTCAAATTTCTTGAACTCACTTGAAGGACACTTTATAAACTTCTGTTAGCTGCCACATACAGACATGAAGGAACTTATCTTTCTTGGACATATATGAATGCTGCCACATTTTTTTACAATTAGATGTTTAATAATTAAATGTGAGTAAGTTAGTAAAGCATGTTCAATAAAAACACACACACCATTTTTGCAGTGACCACAATAAAGATCATGACAAAGTGAAAAAGAATGAGACAATAAAATAGGAAATATGGGAGCTTGTTTTGTTTTTTTTTTGTTTTGTTTTGTTTTTGTTTTTGTTTTTGTTTTTTTGGGAGCTTGTTTTGATTTTAAGTTCTGTTGCCTAAAGATTCCATGATCAGGCTCTTATTACCGAGAAACATACATTTAAATCTAGGAGATAAAAAAAGAATAAATAAAACAGCTGCCCAACACCAGGATCAGAGTATCACAGTTATTATGAATTTTGAACAAACTCGAGGGACGCAGAATTCTAGGTTTCTTAGCATAAAGAACCAAGGACCATTTGCTTGAGTGCAGCAAATGAATGAATTAAACGGTATTGTTTAGGGGCACCTGGGTGGCTCAGTGGCTGAGTATCTGCCTTTGGCTCAGGTGGTGACCCCGGGGTCCTGGGATCCAGGAGCCTGCTTCACCCTCTGCCTGTGTCTCCACCTCTCTCTGTGTCTCCCATGAATAAATAAATAAAATCTTTAAAATATAAAAATTTAAAAATTAAACAAAATGTGCAGTTTTGAAATTTAAGTGAAACAAATATTTAAATCAAAAATAACAAAGTATTTATATGTTAAGGTTACCCTTCTCTGTATTGAAAATATACACATTCTTTATTAATAAAAACCAAGGGATCACATCACATATTTCATAGCTTTCTCCCATTGTTAGAACCAATGAGGTAGCAGATGCATTAAGGAATATAAATTCATTTGGCATTGCAAATGTATTTACGGCTTCCAAGTAAAACTACAGTGGAAGAAACCAAAGTAGTGGAAAAGTGGTCACCATCTTAGGAGAATATGCCACCACACTAATGTACTCTTCCAACATTTGTTGTTAAAAGCCACCAGCCGGGAAGCTAAATAAAACTATACAACATCCTTAATACTATTCCTAATAAGATGGCCTTGCTTCAGACTTCTATACTTTGATCAGATACATAAAAGTTAAAATCATAGTTTTGGGTAATGTTTTCCTCAATAGTTATATAAACAGAGCAATAAAATTAGAGAGCATAGAAGAACATATTATTAAACTGCTATTATAATTTTAATATCCGTGATCTTTGTAATGGGAAATGAAGCATATTTTGATAGCAAGAAAACAAAACATATTAAAAGTTTAGACACAAAAAGGTGGCAATTTCATCCCTCAAGTTGTTGGCTTTTTTTTTTTTTTGTCTCAAAACTTAATCCTAATACTCAATTACAATGAGAATTTTATTTAAATAAATTTCTGTATTCTATGTCTTAGTTTATCTCTACAATATATATGTTTTAGGATTTTTCTATTCAAGATGAATAAAAAGCATACATATTTTAGATACAGGAGTAATGGTTTGTGGGTTCCCATCAAAATATTTTGTTAAATTTTTGAAATGTGATTTCATATATCATATAATCCATTTTAATTTTTACTTCAACATAATACCATATTTGCAAATAAATCCAAACACAATCTTAGAGTCAGGTGAAGAAGTTATATCATCATCATTTCTACTTTTCACTTTGACCCAGACTACATGCAGTGTCAACTCTTGAAAAGTTTCAGAAGTTTGAAGAAGTTTATTAATAATAAATCCACAGTTTTTTAAATAGTCAATATTACCTGTATCATTTTATTTTAAATAAAAAGCATTTTGCTTTCTCGTTAGTGTTTTACCCTCATATATCTAGAAGTTCATGATGTTAAATATATACACATCTCTCTATATATTTTACATATATACATCTATGTGTATTTTATATATATATATATATATATATATATATATACACACACACACACACACATCCAATGTATATACACACAAACACACACACACACACACACATCTAGTGAATCTCTGGTTAAAACTTTTCTCCATTAGTACAAATCATCCTTGATTTGTCTTAAATAACATCTACTAAAAAATTACTTTTTTACTTTGGTAACAATATTTTTATTGCTTCCTTTCTATGACAGCAAAACTATTTCAAAAACTAAAACTATCCTGAAATTTTATAAAATTCTCAACTTGTGTGAGCCCCTGAGCCTCTTTTCAGAACATGCAGTGTTCATCTTGCCTTTATAGGTGCAGTTTTGGTGTTCTGACTAAAAATGCAGTGCCAATTTCTAAAAGGGAAAGCTTTCCAAACTCATTTTACACTCTTTATTCTTAATTAGTCTAACTTCCAACGGAGATCTAATCGCAAATTGAATCATTATTTCACTCTCTTATATTCTCTCTTTATTGTCATATTTAATCTCTTAAGTTGGTTCTAATACTTCTAAGTGAACTTTAGGAATTTTTGATATATTAGCATTCAAATAGGTTTAATCAAAACAGTGTAAGCTCATTTGAGATCCTGATGAAATGTTGTAAAAAGAGAAACCAAAGAGTAACATCTGGAATTTTAAAAAGTGATAAGTACGTGTCTTTTCAATGTATCCTCATATGCTCGAGTCACTAAATGGATAATTTCCATTTAAAACAGATTACTTTTATATATTTATTTTTTCAATGTACATGAATGATTTGCTTTTCTAAACTTGTTTGAACTATCTCTTATTTATAGTATAAAGTAATTCTTAAGATTTCAGACTTTCATTCAAAGTTCACATTTCACAGTATTAAATTAGCTAGTTTGGAAAACTGTGCAATACTTGTGCTTAACATTAATATATATTCCCAGAAACTCGGGTTACAGGAATATAACTAATATTGACTATTACAGTACTTAACATGCTTAATTAAATAAACCTCTATTTGTAAAATAAAGGAAAATATGCGTGACTAGTACTGCAAATTTCAGTTTTAAGAGAAAATGGATGTATTTTCTAGTAGCTCAAAGATACAAGGGAAAAATTTATCTTGTGTATTATCTAATAGGCCTTCCAGAACTAAAGACCACAGGAGGTAAGGCTAACAAAATTAATATGCAAAGAAGCTCAACACTAGGGACCTATAATTTTCTTGCAAATGGTTTCGCTTTAAGGATGAAACAACACAAGACAATACCAATTTCTTTCTTTTTTTGCAAATAGATGAAGCTTTAAAAAAAAAATTAACACATGACAGCAGGTGGGAAGAATCTAGACAAGTGGATATTGAAAGTAGGAGGAATCCAAATTTGATTTGCCTAACATTTCACAAACTAATTTGAATTCATTGGTATGTCTTTAAAAAACCAACTTGGGTAGATATATTTAATTAATGAAGGTTTGGTTATCTGTCAGACATGAAGTAAACACTTAGTAGACTTTGGTGAACCATTATAGATTTATGAACATGAAAGTCTACAGAAATAAAGTTGGTGGAATTTAACTCACTACAAATATTTGTGAGCATTTTATCAGTAATTTCTTTACCTGTGATTCTTTTACTTAACCTAATTTTAATAAGCTATTGATTACAAATAATCGAGGTAAAGTAGTAGATAAGCAATCTTCAAACCCATTTTAAATATTCACTCTCCCAGATTCTTAAAAGGTCAAGCAGAAAATGACCCATTAACATTTTAAATAAACAATGCAATTTTCTTCTATCTTAAACACAGTAATTGTTAAAATTAAATAATTTGCTTCCAGTTATAGAATTCATTTATCTTTAAATGCTATTTCCATATTTGTTCTTCCTCAGTTAGCAATATATAGGTATTATCTGGCTTGTGGTAAAGAGCTCACCGTTATTAAAATTTTAAATGTATTCCAGCACCCCAGGAATGGTTTGGTGCTGTACTATTCTTATCAATTTAAAATATGTTAGTGTCAGACAAGCTTTAAAACCAACAAATCAGTTCAGTTTAATTCGAAATTTCAAAATCTGGCCTTTCAACGGAAAAGAACAATATGTCTGATTGAATATCTCATTTCAACTTTCTCTTATAATTTGATTTTCTGATACATCCAAAAATGATCTGTTGTAACAATAAGATGAAATAGTTTATATCCTAAAACACTAAGGGTAGAGAACAAAATCGCATGCATTTTGATAGTGAATTCTGGGGTGTGTAAATGATTAAATTTAATTGGCTAATGATCTACGCATTAAAGTCCATTTTTAACGGACCAAATTTGAGGGTTATTTTAATAATTGGCTTTAAAATAATTGATACAGTTAATGTTGAAATAATGATATTTTTCTAGGTAGATAGAAAAAATAATAATTTTGCTACTTGGTCTAGCAGTTTTTAACCTCTTTATTAAACATAGCAGCCGCACATTTTTACCTCTTAATGGTGAATTTATAATCAAAGATATTAATATACTAGATTAATGTAGTATAATGTAATGTTGTGCTTTACAACAGTATACTAGAAAAATCTAAATGATTCATACCCCAGGGAAGAGTTGGTGCTATCAATTTAAAGTGTTTAATATACATTTATTTAAATGTGAAGTTGCACTTTGCCTGAGGAATGAGTATTTAAATTGACAGCCTAATAAAATTCCTAAGTAATGTAGTCTTTCCCCCCATTTACTTATTAGTCATATTTTAAAATCATTCATTTAGAGACACCAGAAAAGCATGTGAGCTAATTGTTTAGGGATACAATAATTGTTTAGGGAATTAAATGTTAATTCTATGGCTATCTGCTTTTTTATCATAAATATAGCGCTTTGATCTCCGGTCTTACTTCTTGAGAACAAGCAACTTCCCAGATTAATGGCTTTAAGTGAATGGTTCCAGGAATAGTCAGAACATTTTAAATAAATAACATATTATTAGCATTATGTAGAACTGTCCAAAGGTAATATTCAAATTTCTGTTCTTAAGCTAAGAACTGATAGGGCTTATTTTAAAATTACAAAATATTTCTATGAATTGATATATAAAAATGAGTCCTCTTCCATAGGAACATTTTAGAGAGTTGAAATTCCACATTATTATGCTTTATTCTATTCTCATAATTTATGGGCCCTGATAAATTTAATTGTTGTAGACATCATAAAATTGAATTACTTTTCATGCAGTCAAATTAGTTACATTAATTATTTGCTGGAGTTATAAATATGGAAATCCACTAAGAAACAGTTTTCAGCTCTTCCAAGTAAACAGTCACAAATCCATTTTCTTTGTATTTTGGATAAAATAGAAATTGTCCTAGTAAGATGATAGAAATTTTGAGTAATCCACTAATTTATCATTTATATGCTTTATTTTGCCCTCACCAAGGCAAATACGTATCAGTATTTTAGGTTTTATTTATTTATTTTGAATAATTTACTCAAAGTATCCACAAGCTTTATGTGGTAGATTTCTGTTTTTTCAAGCTTTATGTGTTACTGTTTGTAACACATCAGTCTCTGAATCTAGTATAACTGTCAGTGTAGACGGTGCCCCTTCCCCTCTTCTCTCTCTCTCTCTCTCTTTCTCACACACACACACAGAGAGTAATGCCAAATTTTCAGAGGCTACTAAATGATAACCAACCCCACTGGGTAAATTCAGCCTCCAGAAGGGTTGACTTGGGCCTCACAGTGGTCTTTAAATTCCTCAGTGTGCTTGTACCTAAGCAGGCATGCCCTTGCTGGCTGGTTCATCACAAGTCCACCATTTCCTGTGGTCTTAGATTTGGCAGGATTTACAACAGTGCCAGGTGCATGCATGCAGATATTTGGATTTGTTACCCCTACTTTGGCCTGATGAGTATCATGTTCTCACAAAAAAAAATGGCTTCTACTGACTTAGAAATAGGCACAACGTCTTCACTCCACCCTTTCTAGCTACTTCTTTTAGATCCTAAAATTATCCCCTGCTTCTTCCTAACCCTGATGGTAGACATACTCTGGAGACAACTTTATTTTTATTATTCTGCAATATAGTTACCACAGCCTGCAATATATTCTGCAATATAGTTACAGGTTCAAAAGTATCAACCATAGTGAAGAGGAGAAGCCAGAGAAGTTCAAATATCATTTTCTTAATAGAGAAGTTTTTTCATCATAACATTGTGTACCACCAATACCATAACATTGTGTACCACCCAAAAGTTCATGATGCACTTAATAAAATAAACTCAGGAATGTCTTCAAGTGTCCTGGGGTTTTTACCATAGGGACTTACAGAGTCATGTGGAATAACTGTAAACCACTTTTACATGCAATGTTAAAGATGATAGAGTCATATCTTTACATATGCATGCATATATTATAGTGATTCACATATTACTAGTTTTTTCAAGTCTTTGAAAAGAATAATTTATCTGTGTATTATCTAGCTTAAATTTACTCATCTATTTAATACTTCTTTCTAAATTGTGAAAAATATTTAAAATGTGTCTGAGGTCCACCAGGCTTCCAGACATAAATATATATCCACAACTCAGCTACTTTTGAGGAGAAACTATGAGAGTCTTAAAAAGTCAAGAGTATATTTTATGAAAAGTATACTTTCATAAATTTCACCATTTTTCTTCCCATAGTGAAAGAAGAAATTGCCAGGTTAAAATCAATCATTCATTTGTAGTTGAAGAATGCAGCACCCAAATGTCTTCCGGGATTCATTTAGTATAAATGTGTCCATTCATAAAAAGTAAATAAATAAAGGGTTAATTCATAACAATATTGGGTTTAATAAATGTTGCTGTTGGTATAGTGTAATTTTCTTTTGTGATAAATGCCATTGATTTGCTATTTACTTTTCAATTGATTTTATTTGCCAAGTTATATACCAAACAGTCCCATGGGCTTACTAAATATATGAGGGCTAACAATGAAAAATGTGCATAGTTTTAGCACTAACTTTGTAAATTGCCTTAATAATCGCTGGTATAATGTAATAGTATTTTCAACCAGTACTTTTAATTTCTAGCTCATAAAGCCTTTTCATTGAACCCCAAGGGTGTAGCTATAAAAGTAAGATTTAATTTTGTATATAATGTGGCCTAAATTAGCGTTAAAGCAATAGGAGAAACATGCAGTTACGAACGATAGGCTGAAATTATTATAACTTGATATGAATTTCTGCAACAACATTAATTATTATTTCCATTGTAAAATAATTTGTAGTAAAAATTTAAGGCTGTTCAGAATACACATTTTAAATCTTTTATTTTTAAACTGTGACAAAGTATGGAAAACTTTTACAGGCCTACAAGAAGAAACTAGGAGCCAGATGTATTTTTCTCAGAGCTTCAAGCACTAGGTAGTCATAAAGGTTTGCTGTCTTAGAATATCTCTTTGCTACACTAATGCCCTGCTAATCACTTGCCCAAAACAAGGAAAATTGAACCTTGTCCTTTGGTTCCTGATATTCATATATAAGAAATATACTTCCTTATGTTTGTATGGTGCTTTATAATTGACAGTAGTTTCCTATCTGTGATTTCATTTTGCCCCTGTGTGAATGTTTATGGTATTACTATCTCTATCTCATGGGTGAATAAGCTTAGTACTTTGTCCAAGTTTAAATCATTAATATGACTACTTCACCTGCTACATAGTATAATCTTTGAGGTATATAATAAGGTGATAATAGTTATTCTAGGAAAAATCCACATGAATTTGTAGAATTAGATGATCAATTTTAATCCACTATATTTCTTCGGTCACCAACCGATACACATCAGTCACTAAGAGTATTTCAAGTCTTTGTTAAGTGACCTATAACTTGCTTCCTCTTTACATTTTTTAAAAAATATCTTTATTTATTTATTCATGAGAGACACACAGAGAGACAGGCAGAGGGAGAAGCAGGCTCCATGCAAGGAGCCCGATGCAGGACTCGATCCCGGGACTCTGGGATCATGCCCTGAGCCAAAGGCAGGCACTTCACCACTGAGCTACCCAGGCCTCCCCCTTTTTTACATTTCTAAAAAAGAAAAGAAGAAAATTCTTTTTAAGGTATAGCCATTCTTATTAGAGTGAATAATGGCTATGCAAATAGCTATGCAATATAAGTACTTGACCTATACTTTTATATTTGTTCACCTGTATTTTTATATTCAAGACACACATTTAGATAAAGTTCTCTTAAATACATTTTGATTTTTAAAATAAATAAGGAAAAATATTGTGAAATATAGATTCCTATATTTGGCATTGCAGTTTTCTTTCTGTCCTGTCTAAATTATGAAGATAATACTCTTTCATTTGTGTTTCAAAGTCTTACCATATTTCATTACAAGAAATAGTCAGAAATAATATATAAGAAAGTATTGCAAAATCTAAGAGCCCAATTTCCGAGTCAGCTAACAAATTAGACTGATTAACTTAAGCAAGTCATTTCATATTGCAGAGTTTTGATTTCTGCAACTATAACAAAATAATTGGGATATATAATTCTAAGGGCCATACCCAACTGCCAAATTTGTACAAATTTATAAAAGAGGCTTTTTTTTCTCCAGCTTTCAACCTTTTAGGCTAAATTCTTTTTCCCCGAAAACAGAAATGGTCATATTATTTTACACAATCAAATTTTGAAAATTAGTACACCCACAAAAAGTGGACAATGGGAGAAGAGTGAAGTATTCAAAAGTACATTTTTAAATGTTAACACTTAACATGTGAAGGAGGGAATTTCCACAATAAAGACGTGTAATCCCATTCAATAAACATGCCCAATATTGAAAGTTTATTGATCTTAAGGTAACAAAATAATTTGTCATGCTATTTGTCTTGCTATCCCCCCCAAAACGAGATGTACTTTAAAGTATGAAATAAAAACAACCTAAAATTATTTTTAAAAGCTGGCCATTGTTGCTGCATATTGCAAATAAAGCAAGATTTGAGACGAGAAAGAGCGTGTGCCATGCAGTCCCATCCTGTAGGAGACAAAACTCTCCCTACGTCATCACATGGCACGATAGCAGCCCTCAAAGGGCCTAGCTGTGAGCTCACTGACTGAGAAACCTGACGTGGCATTAATTTATGACCAATCTGGGGGCTTTTCTTTCCCTTACTCATTTTTTGGGAGCTTGTCTTTAACTGAACATTTAATTTGTTTAGTCGCTGTGATTATGCTTTGGTCACATTTGGCAATGGGAACGATCTGGAAAGCTTAGAGGGAATACATTATGGTGCCATAAATTTGAGACGGAAGTATGTTTTTGTATTTCTGCCAGGAATATCAGACAGCAAGTTACTGTTCGAAAATCTGCTTTTTCAGTCTGCTCTGCTAATACAAGGGTGGGTGGTCCTGAGGTCATCTCATTCCATCCTCAAAAAGACAATCACTATTCCTGATGTGTCCGGTGTGCTTCCTGATGGCCAAGTTTGGGGGGATTTTCCCTCGATCATTAAATTGATTTCATAAATAAACGTGCAGGGCGTTGGGTTTGGTCTGGTTTCAGTTTTCTCTTGCACCAACATGGATTTCTCATAGCTCAAACAGTTCGGATTTATAAACTCCCCTGCAGAAGTTGCACATTCCCCACCTAAGGTGGGATGCCTGCATTCTCCCAGCCTTAGACCGTGAAGAATGTGTTCCTGATCTGCATGTTCATCCTGGCTGCCTGCAAGATAAAGAGCAATTCAGACAGAAAGACTGGGAATTCCCATGAAGAGACAAAAACAAATGGTGTGGTTCAAAGAAGAAGTTGTTACAAGAAGAGATGCATTCCTGATGTTGTGCAAAGGATTGTGAGCATTCTCTACCCTGTAGAAGTTGCCTGAGAGCAGTTACATTTGCCAATTCAGTGTCTCCATGAGTTATCTGACTCACCAGAGTTTATTGTGAAAAGATATGTTGCCTGGCAACAGCTTTAACATGGTGCAACTGACTTTTCTGCACTTCTAAAAAGATGTTTTATTCATTAGTTGCCTTCCTTTGCGTATTTGTGTGGGTACACCCCCCCCCTTTCTGTATCGAATGCCACTTCTGGTTGTGAACATCTCCCTTTGCTTCTAGGCTAAATGTGCCATTGTTCACCATTTATACATATCCATATTCAAACAACAAAAAAGAAACAGAATGGCTGAGAAGGCCATTTCCTGTCATGTGGGGAACAAGCAGCCAGCGTTGAGGACTACATTAGGTAATTTCAAAAATGTCCTTAGTATTTAAAAGTGTTTTCTACAAATGAGGCTTTTTATAGGTTAAGAGAGAAGAGGAAAGAGACACCGTTGGTGTGACAAGTTCATTACTGGATTCTATTCCAAATTTCTATCCATACGATGAGCTTATGAAAATATATATATATATATATGTATACATGGCATTTGAGCTGCAATCATAAAATTTCTATCCTGACATTATTTGATTCAAGGCATTTCTTTTTAAAGCCAACTAGAAAACCTAGAAGGGTTATAATTACTCTGCTCATGTCGCACAACTGCTTAGTAACTGAGGCCACAAAAGCATAGTCCCATGCTTCACCTTCAACAACTTCATGAGGCCTTCCTACGAATGCTTTACAATGAGATACAGAAATGCCATTTCTGAAGAAAGTCTAACACCACAGAAGAAGCAAATCTGGCTTCGGATATTGCAGCCACTCTGACTGGTAATAGATATCCTAATGCAAAGCCAAAGAAAAAGGCTAACAAATATTTAGTATTTATCTCAAGTAAGCCTCGACCCCACAACACTAGGAGTAGAACATTATCCTCTCCGTCTTAAAAAGACTTTAAAAGTTTAATTTGCTCAAATTCATGCAGCTAGCAAATGACAAATGTAGCATTTGCACCTGACCATTTAACTATGTCCTCTAGGGGTGCCTGAGTGGCTTAGTCCGTTAAGCCTCGGACTCTTGATTTTGGCTCAGGTTATAATCCCAGGATCCTGGGTTGGAGCCCCACTCTGTGTTCAGCAACGAGTCCGCTTCAGATTCTCTCCTTCTGTCCCTCCCCCGAGTCACTCTCTCTCTCTCTTTCTCTGAAAATAAATAAATAAATCTTTAAAAAAATATAACTGTGTCCTCCAAGAGCTCAGAGCGAGCACATAAATATAAATAAAAGAGCTTGAGTTTTAGAGCTGGAAAAAATTCAGAAACAATATTTCCATGAAATAACTTTATTTGGCGTATGACTTTGCAAGAATTCATTGTGCTAAATGTTAGGGGATTCATTCATTCATTCAACAAACTTATACTGTCTTGTGCTACATGCAGGATACTCCACCCACAATGCAATATAGCCATTACCCACTACACTCACATTCCTACAAGGGAAGAAGACAGTTATGATGAGAGCCATGTGAGAGGGAAAATTCATCCTATCCTGGGATCTGATTTGGATGAGGAAGAGTTAGCTACAGCTCTGAGATAGAAAGAAGCAAAGTTGAGTTTCAGGAGCTGAAGAATGTCATTGTGACCAGAGTGCAGTTACTGAGAAGAACAGGCAGGAGATGAGGCTGCTGAGGGAAGAGAGATCCCAAGCAGGCAGGGCTGGGTGTGCCATGGGAAGGATGCCAAATGGTCCCTACTATGGTCATGGAGATTGCAGTCCAGCAAAAGCAAAAATTTATTGCTAATCACATATTTTATAGGTGACACTAAATAAATTAGTTTACAGTAAAGATCAACTTCTCAAAATATTCCATTACAAGCATGACTTTATTCCCTTTTTAACATAGATCAGCAGTCTAAAACATTGGCAAACATTTCCAAAGGACTCAATTTCCAAGCCAATTTCATTTGTCAAATACACATTACTTTATCCCTGTATGTAAAATAAAGGTGGCCTCATATATAGTTTATAAAGTCCTTTCTCTAATTGTACTGTTCTCTTGAACTAGAAACTATTGTACTGGAAAGATATAATTGATGGAAATTTTTACAAAATGTGAAATGCAAATTAAATTATGCCAGAAAATAATTGCCTTATATTTAATGCTATTGCAAAAATAGATTTATTCCCATACTTGGATAATAACAGAGTGGAATGTGGAGCCACTAAATTTACAGAAAGATAGTCATGAAGAGGAGCAATCAGTTGTGGTAAAGCCTTTAAGTATTACACTAAAATAAGAGGAATTAAAGTGGCATGTGTGTGCAGTATTGTATCTGCTTCTTGGTACTCAGTTATGTTCCTAACTTGGCTCAGGAACTACTTATTTAAAAAAAAAAAAATCAATCAATCGACTAACAGAAAAATCTAAATTACTGTTTCGTTTTTGTGCTGCACAAAGGATACTGATGTAGTTTTGATAATGAAAAGTTGATTACTAACAGGACTGTATTCTAAAGTCTTAATATAAGACTAATTCAGAAGTAAATGAACCCACATTTGCAAAACCCACAAAAGTTGTTTACAAGCTACTCTATACTACTTGCATTAAAAAATGGGCTATTCAAACTATTCAAAATTCAAAATTGGAGTCAATAGCACTTAAAGCAACTGACTTTAATATACCATATTAAATACTTCAGTATTCAGAGGTGATTGCTACACCTCTGATGGTTAAAATTAACAATGCTACCACATCTTCCATGATAAGAATAATCCTCTTTGCTCTTCTAAAGCAAATAGCATATCTTGTATGTATGTTTTATCATGTTTTTTTAATGTTTTGGTAATCCAGATGCAGGGCAACTACTTCATTGGCTTTATTTTTCACTGTGCAAGTTACAGTGAAGAGTAAATAAAAAATAATAATAAATTGTCTTCTCTAGGCCCTACCTTGTATGTGTGTGTATACATATACATACATATATATAATGACACACGTCACAGCGACGGTCAATGAACCAGATAATTGCCACAAATTAAAAGATTTTGCCTCTGCTGACGTTTAAGTTTTGAACCTAATGTTTTATTATTTAACTGACCTTTACTAATGATGGATGGGCACTTACAATGTTAATATATTGATATTTAATAATATGATATAACTTAATTTGTATATTCACATATAATACATAAGTGAATTTAAAATAATTTAATCAGCACTATTTTGATAAGCAGAGTACTGACAACAATCTTCAGCTTAAACCAACAAAACACTAGACAGGAAACAACAACGTTAACACAAGCCCAATCTACTAATTTACTAATCATCATGGATATTAATCAGTATATAGTCATCATGTATACATGTCTATATTTTCAACATATATTTTTGAGGCATCTGCACAAAGCAAACACTGTCTTAATATGACCTCGGGCTGTACAAGTAGAGCTCAGGCTACTCAGAGATGGGGTGGGGAACAGGTATAAAGAGCTGACATTTCTTTCATGCTCTTGCCACAGGCCCTTTTTATGTACTATCCCATTTATCATAGCCTCACCATTCTGGTGAGGGAGGCATTAGTACTGCTATTGTAATGTCCATTTTACTGATGAGGAAAGCTAAAATCCCAGAGCAGGACTTTTCAAGACACTGCTGTAGTGCCTCTTTGCATGTAAGACAGAGATTTCCATCCATCTATCTTGTATTTTCTGAAGGTCTTCACTGAAATAGCTTTAGATTGATTTTTTTTTCAAAGCCCCTTTTCCCAGCTAATTTACAAGGGTGTCATTCTCCAGGTGCCTGCTACTAGACAGTCCTCTTTGCAATGCCATTCCTGCAACTGGAAGATTTGTACATCACTCATCTGGCACGCTCTTTGCTATCGGTTCACTTGTTGGATATGTTGCTAAATCAGAAAGAGTTGCACAGAATTTCAGTAGGAAAAAAAAAAAAAAAACAGTCCTGGAAATTTCTTGTCTCCTGGCACAACTAATCAAAATCTAATGGAAACATGATTCAATACTCAAAGCTCCCAAAAACCAGATGAAGAAAATCAAAAAATGTCCTCAAAAGCCCTTTCCAGAGCCACAGAGCCATCTATACTGAGCACCTACCTCATGAGCACTGTGGAGACCCCTACTGCAGCTAAAGGCAGCTGAGAGTAAGTGACTGAGGATTTATATCTCTTAAATAACATAAAGGTCAGAGACGCCGGGCTCAGTCAGGAGAGCATACAATTTTTTATCTCAGTGTCATGAGTTCAAGCCCCACATTGGGCATGTATCCTACTTAAATATATAATATATAAACATATTACACATATAAAAAATGTATGTATAATAAATATAAAGGTTAGTGAAACTTGGGCAGATTCTCATGTAACATTAACTCTGAGCTGCAACCTCTCCTAGATTAGGCATTGTAACTCCAGTAGAGTGTAGTCCTCATCACATTCTATTATGTGACATCAGGCCCACTTCATAGGTCACCTATGGCTCCTCAGTCCAGACACTTGAGTCTAGGACCTTTGTTCTAATCCAAGACTTCTTTCCACCTCTGAAATTCTATCTATTATAACAGAAGGAAAACTAAGACATCACTGAACTGAGTTCAATGACTCACTCAAGGTCACCAGGCTTGTCAAGAATATAGACAAAACTAGAATTTAAATCTGCAGTCCAGGCTTTTGTTTGTTTTTTTTTTTTTTTTCAACTCACCTACCGCCTCATATTGGCACATGTAGTATATGACTCAGGAATTGTGAAACTGGAAATGTTGTTTTGGCAGCTATAAGGAAAGCTAACTTCGTCTCTTTAAGGGGTAAAGAACCCTAGGAGTTGAATTAGGATTCTGCTAGTACCCAAGTGTTTCCATAAATCCTATTTACAGAAAAGATTTTAAAAGCTGAGAGTGTGTGCATGAATTGGAAAAGATATAAATGTTGGGTGGTAAAGAGAAGGCACATGAATATAATTTGGGCTCCTTCTGTGACACCTTCGGATCTTTGGGAATTTCCTATATGGCCTGGAGTCACCTGCATGCAGATGTGGGGTGAAGACTCTCTCTACGCCAGAATGGGATTATAGCTTCCCATGGTCCTCTACAAACTTCACATATACATGTCCTAATGTAAGGCAAAGCCAAGATAGACCTAGAGGTCATCTCAAAGATTAAGACTAAAACCTTGTCCAAATTTTTGTAATAAATTGCCGAGCAAATATGTCATTCCTCTGGAGGGATCACACAAAACAATTTACAAATGGCTAGGATATGTAAAATAATCTGGTAATTCTTTTCCCAGAAATCCTATCATTTGAACAGGATTTCACAGTAATTAGTCATTATTTTTATTCAGAGGCACCAGTCAGGCTAAAAAGTGCAGGGAAGAAATTCAAACAGTTCTCGAAACAAAACTCTTTTTGTCTGAAAGCTAACAGATTTATTCCAGTAATAAAAATTTCTACACTCAAATGCATGCGTGTATTATTGCATCCATATAAATTCAAATTAAGCCAGTATAGACATGTGGTTCGATAGCTTTCTAACAAATAGAACAGTACATTTTAATTTCTACAAAGACCAGATAAATGAAAATTTTTAAAATATTATTTTTATTTATTCAATTAGTATTTTTCTCAATGTGGAACAAGAACCTAGATTTTTATTACTGAATCAGTTAATTATTAAATCAGTTTTAACACAGGCAACACAAAGCTCTCAAATATTCCAGGGCTGTATAGAAAGCATGGCTCTAGCAAGTTCACACTGTTGCTGAGTCTGTTCTCTCTGGTTGGGGTAAGAGTAAAATTATGTTTTCCTTCACATTTTATAAATCATCTGAGTCTACTTAGAGGAAAGGCACTGGATCATTATTATCATTATTACTAATTTGTAACCTAAATTTTCTGAAAACCAGTTGCCTTCTCTATCATAAATCCTTTTGTCACAAATATATTCTGTCTTTTAAATCTTCACAATGTTCTCAAGTGAAACAAAGAGAAAAAGCTTTTTTTTTTTCTCCCAAGTGATATCTCACTGAAGAAAAATGTGGGGGGAAATGAGTCTTCCAGTCAACATTTGGTCATGTACCTCCAACATCTGTTTCTCATAAGCTAAAGCTCCATATTTCACCTATCCCAATACCATAGTTATTATATAGGAAAGCATAGACTTTTAAATAAAACAAAACTGAGGCAACAAGCCTAGTGGTTATAGACATGGACTTTGGAGTTAGACATGGGTTCAAATTTGATGCCTCTTCCAACACCACCGCTAAGTCTTCAACTTCTGTAAAACCTCAGATTTCTCATTTATAAAAAGGAGAGAACACTACATACCATATGGACTTAAGTGCATAAAATGACATAATGCTATGAAGTGTTTAGCATGATACCAGGCACAGAGAGTCAGGCACTCAATGAGGTTCTATTGTTGTTTCCACACAATAGTCATACTATGCAGAGTGCCGGCAAGACCGTTACTGACCAATTTCTCATCCCATACAATTCTGGAAGGGAATTGGTGAATCAAGTGAATCAAGAGGGGTCACACCCTCATTTGTTATGTGGGGCACTAACCTCCTAACAATTTACTTTCTAGTAAAACAGGTAGCAACAATTGCAAGCAGGAAACATGCAAAGTTGCATCTTCCCTCATCGAAAAAAAAAAATGGGTGGCTAAAAAGAAAGGATGGGAGGAAAGCAAAACAGAAGTGATGGAAAGGGAAAAAGGGGGGAAAAGCACAAAGTGGAGGAAGCGTGAAGCATTCCTTAAGTTCATTCTGCCTGGGCACTCACCCCAGCTGAATGAAAGCAGAGCTCACAAAAGCCATGCATTGGTCATTAGGCAGAAGAGTTACTATTAGCAACACTGGCGTGGGGGTGGGAGAAAGGCTGAAATAAAACTGTGTGCGTACACATACACACACACATATTATCTGATTCTGTACAAAATATGGATATATATCTATATGGATTTTAAAGAATATATATAAGTATCTATAGTTATATGATCCAGATTAATCAATATATCTATAGATAGAGATATCTATATCTACAGATATACATACATCTGGATGTAGATCTAGAGACATAGAAATAAACATAGATGTAGATATGCATCTGGTCATATATCGAGAGAGATCCAGATATCTATAAACCTGGACTTTAAAGAATAGACACAGGGCAGCCCGGGTGGCTCAGCGGTTTAGCGCCACCTTCAGCCCAGGGTCTGATCCTAGAGATCCAGGATCAAGTCCCACATCGGGCTCCCTGCATGGAGCCTGCTTCTCCCTCTGCCTGTGTCTCTGCCTCTCTCTCTCTCTCTCTGTGTCTTTCATGAATAAATAAATAAAATCTAAAAAAAAAAGAATAGACATATATAGAGATATTATCCATATATATTTATGATTCAGGTATATATAAATATACATATATGACCCATATATATACACACCGTTATGATATACATAAATCCAGATAAATATATGTATCCGGATCATAGTATAGATATATGATATAAATATGTCCAAGTATTCCATATATATGATCAACATACTCTTTAAAAACTAGATATATAGATGCAAAGATACAGAGATGGATTTTTCTTTTATTTTTTTTTTAAGAGTTTATCTATTTATTCATGAGAGACACAGAGAGAGAGGCAGAGACACAGGCAGAGGGAGAAGCAGGCTCCCCTCAGGGAGCCTGATGTGGGGACTCCATCCCAGGACCCCAGGATCACCACCTGAGCCAAAGGCAGATGCTCAACCGCTGAGCCACCCAGGTGTCCCTGGATTATCCTTTTAAAATGGCATGTGGCTATCTTATAAATTTCTTTACTCATGACATCCAGTGTTGTTATATACACATCTAAAGACTGGAATGCTTCCTCTATGGTAGTGAAGAGCCTACCATGCTACTTATTGACAGGACAATTCCAATTTTACAAGAACTATAGGAAGCAAAGAATTCTGACAGATAAGGCAATCTTAAAATACAAGTTAGTGTTAATAAAACTTCCATTTTTGTTGTGCAATAAATTTTTCTCAACTTGAATTTCCTTTTACTATATTCTCTTTTTTTTAAGGATTTATTTATTTATTCATGAGAGATACAGAGAGAGAGGCAGAGACATAGATAAGAGGGAGAAACAGGTTCCTCAAGGGGAGCCTGATGTGGGACTCGAAACCAGAACTCTGGGATCACGGGCCTGAGCCAAAGGCAGATGCTCAACCACTGAGCCACCCAGGCGTCCCTCTTTTTACTATATTCTAATTAATTATATTTCACTCATGTTTATTAAATAATACGTTTTCAGGGATTACAATATCTACAAGAAGAATGTGACCTAGTCTATTTAACATGACTTATGTAGTCTTTATACTACTTTGAAACTAGCTTTGTTTTTCATATTACTTTAACACGTTTTACCATTAATATTATTAATTCCATTTATTATTATATTATTGATATCAATATTCATTAAAACTTGTATGAATATTTACCAAACACCAGACAATGTGCTAAGTTCTTTACATGTGTCATCTTACTTTAATCATTATACAATCCCTATGAGGTAAGTTCTATTATTATACCCATTTCACAACACAGAAAACTGAGATTTAGAGTAAGTGGCTTGCCCCTAGTCACACAGCTAGTAAAAACAGAATTGGGTTTGAAAACAAACTGCCCCACACCAGAGCCCAAGCTCATCCCCATTCTGACTATAGTCAGCTCACAATGTTTCAGATAAATATCCTCTAGTTGTCATTACTTGATACATTTTTACTTTTGTCCACATTAATATGATGAAATAAATTAAAAGAAAATTAAATTTAAAACTAGCAAAAAAGTATTGTAATTATTAATGTTATATATTTATGTACAAAGCATGTTCATTCCTTCTGATCATCTTGTTCCAGCTTCAGGGGAAGCAACAAAATGACTGCATGGTTTACTATTGTTTTATGATAAGCTATGGTAATTAAATTGCTAAATCACTATCAAGCATGCTTTTTACTGTATCTAAAAGTTAAATTAACTGGAGAAAAATATTTGCTTTTGTACGTTATGACCAGAAAAACCTCCTAAATTTGTATTTCAAAAGACCTTCTTAGAAATAAGGGGAAAGTGTCTATATTCATCAGCACCATATAGAAAGAAAAAGGTTGTTCAACCTGAAGTAACCAGCATAGAGTATATTATGCCTTCATTATTTGTCAAATCTAAAAGTTTTCTATAAAAATACTTACTGTTCGAAAGCTTATAGATACAACAAAGCACGTTAAACAACTTTCATATCTCGAAAGAGATACTTTGCCTAAAAGTTTTCCTGGCCGTATATCCCTAAAAATATTAATAGTTTCCAAAATAACATTCAGTTTTTAAAATATATTCAAGGTGACAACAGTTTTAATTTTATATATTAGGTAATTTTCTTGCAATAGATTATTCTTTAGAAATCCTTAAATATCATACAAACTTAAATTTTGCTGTATTTAAAAGGTCAAATAACTGTAAAAGTCCAAATTTCTAATAAATGTGTAGGACATTTTGATTTCAATTTTTATGATTAGTCAATTTAATGTTTAATATTCTCAACATATAACAAAATAGTTTGCTATGTCCAAGAATATAATTCTCTGTTTCTTTCTCATACGTATCTGAATATTAATGTATGAATAAGATCAACTAATGCTTATTATTATGACCAATATAATCTTTATCAGTAAAATTTTTATAGATAACACTAAACAGAAAACAAGGAAAGTTATAAAAACTCAAAGGCACTAGCTGATTAATATTATTTTTGACAGCACAAAAGGTTGAATGCTTGATCATTTTGCATACCCATATAAAATAAAACAAGAAACTATTTGGGGAAGGAAAAATGCATAAAAATGGGCAGCCCCAGTGGCCCAGCGGTTTAGTGCTGCCTTTGGCCTGGGGTGTGATCCTGGACACCTGGGATCAAGTCCCATGTTGGGCTCCCTGCGAGGAGCCTGCTTCTCCCTCTGCCTGTCTCTCTCTCTCTCTCTCTCTCTCTGTCTCTCATGAATAAATAAATAAAATATTTTTTTTAAAAAATGAATTTTTAGCCTTGGTCAAATGCCTCGAAGTATATTTTATGTTTTATATATGTACTATATTACATATATATGTACTCATGGTTTTATAATAATTAATTTCAAGGCTCATTATCAGTAATCCTATAAAAGTCATCATGTACCTTTATGCCTCTTTATTGTAGTTCCTGCCATTTTGATATTCCTCCTAATGAAATTCTGTGCTCTCATCTAGCGCTACCTCATTTGCCACCACTTGCTGCAGAGAGTACCTCCTCCACACTCCCAAAGTACTTTGCTCCATCTCTCTTGCAGGTGTTCTTAATTTTGCTTGATTTCTGGCTGTACACATGTCTGTTTCCCCTTTTTTGAAAAAGAAGAAGCTTACTACCTTCCAGATACGACCATTGTAGCATGGTGCTTGACACAAACATTCACTGATTTAACTGACATGAAAAATAATGGTTTTCTAAACACTGGCCTTCATTTGGATCAAGGAATTAGGAACTGTTACTCGTGGTTGAGGATGAGACGTTGGAGGAGAAATCAATATAATTAAAAACCAACTTTACCAACTTTCTAATTTTAAAACTTTAGATGGCTATTTCCATCATTAATTCTCTGACCAAAATTGAACATAAGGAATATGTTGAATTCATTCCAGATATCAAGTTTACAAACAAGCTTTTCCTGGGATTCTCTGAATAGAGACTAGTAGATTTACCCACTTTTCTGACCACATTTGGCAAAAGAAATACATATTGAATCCCCTTCATCACTAAGTCCATTGTCTCAAAGTCATATATTCAAGAATAAAGTCTGGAAGGAAGATGCTTTTAAAGAGGACAGGGGACAGAACAGCTGGTGAGAACTTAAGTATCTGGGAAGAAGCTTATTAATGATCAACTCAAGGTAAGAAGGACCAAGGTTAGATGTTGCCAGGTCAGACCAGCAGCAAAGCTGCTGAGTTACTGTACAAGCTGCCCACGTGAGGAAAATCCATGGGTCACACGGCACATTTGCAAAGATTAACAATTGCCCAAATTATTACTTAACTCCAGGAATTGTGAGTTGGGTCCAGATTGAGTTCAAATGAACTTTGCTTAAATATAGAGCCTCCAGAATCTGTTATTTGAAGTGGAATTCACTTTTGACAAAGCAAATGCAAAAACACCCTTTCTTCACTTGAGAACAGAAGAACAAAGGCTGTAATCAATGTTTAGTAATATTACAAATGTAACATCCAATATTATTCAATGAAAGTGTAAGTCTTTTCGCAATGTTTTCTTTGTTAATAGGAACTTTAAAAAAAAAAAAGACATTTGTTGGGGCGTCTAGGTGGCTCAGTCCGCCAAGTGTCCAACTCTTGATTTTGGTTCAGGTCATGATCTCAGGGTCATAGGACAGGGCTCCGCACTGAGTGCGAAGTCTGTTTATCCCTCTCCATCTGCTCCCCCACCCAAGCTCATGAACTCTCTCTTTCTAAAAATAAATTAATTAATTAAATCCTTTAAAAAAAAGAAAAAAAAGACATTTGTTTTATGGATCATTATTATTATATGTAATTTTTCTCAAATCATTCATAAAACTAATATCTAAAATTTTGTTTAGATATTACAAATGTTGATGCTATATAATTATTATTATGCTTTAGATGTGTAAATATAAATATATGCATATACTATTGTGTCAGATTCCTTATTTTTACTATTGGCTAATTATTTCTTTAAATGAGGTCCTGTATGAGTAAGGAAAATTTATCATCAAATATAAATGAAAATAAATTATTCAGCCAATATTTCTGTAGGCTAGTCACCTTAAGCGAAGTATAAAACCTTATCTAAATGAGCAAATTACTTATCTCACCAATATTGCAAAAAATAAATCATCTACCCTGTATTTGTAAATTATTGAAACAAAGTAAGGGATGTACAACAAAGGAAAAATTAGAGTGAAATTCAAGAATATTTTTGACAGGACTTAGGGCTTTCAATCAAATCCATAGTCCATCTGTGTTTGTTTCTCACGTTTATTGTCTAAAAGATAATAAAGTGACGATCGCTGCCTTCACTATGTCAAGGCATATATGAGTAATATCTGTAGACTTTACCCACTGTAAATATTATAGGGTTTGCACTGTACCCAAGTGGATATCTTCATACTTGAATGGACCAGAGAATACTCACTTTTTCCCAAATGTATTTTTTGTATTAGAGATAATGATACTATGCAAATTAGCAAGGCTTAATGTTCCTACCAATATTTGGTGATTTGAAATCAGCCCCTGTTTAACAGATGGCCCCATCATTCTGGAACATAATTGATATCCTCTTTGCAAACCTCAACAGAAAGGCCAGTGGACATGTATTTCACCTGGTCCCATGAGGAACTATCATTTTCAGATAGGAAACTTTCCAAGAGTTTATAAGCAAATCCCTAAATTTTGTACCCACCAAAAGCAAATGTGTTCTTTTTCAAATTTCTCCCAGTGTCCTGATTTTTCACACTGTGTTCAATTATGTTTTTAAGATTTTATAATAGTGCTCTTTGATGAATTTTTTTTTAAGATTTGGTAAAGACACACTCATCAGAGTAACTCATCAAAAGGTGAATTTCCTGATAAAAGACCATGAATTTACTGATGTTCACAGGAAAAAGAAAATCAGAGTAATCAAACCTGATATGCCTCTAGAAAAAAATTAAGACAAATCAAGTTCAGCCTGGCATGCATGAAACAAGTCAAATCACAAAAATTGATATGGCCGTAAGAGCATTTGTGGGGTGACTGTATGGTATGCATACCTGTTCACTAGGAAATAATTTCAGTCAATGGCTGACTACTAAACCGAAACAGCTTGTGTTTGCCATTGATGCCACTTGTCAAAACCAACCTTGCACCAGCACAGATAACATCCCAACAGTTAGCTTTAACCACCAAGCATCACCGAGACTTCCTGAAATAAAGAAAGGTCATCTTTGGTATCTCAGGAAAGCATAAGCCTTACAGAGAAAGCATGGCTGAGACCAGGTGTGATTGATGAGCCCTCTCATTTATACAATGAGATTCAAATCCAGGCTGAAATAACTAATGTAATGAAAGGAAAAAGACTTGTAAAGATTAATGAGTTTTAAAAACTGTACCCTCTGTTCTGAGACAAATGGGTTAGGAAAATAGTTACTACTTCAAAGGAAAGTCGGGTTTTTTTTCTGTTTTAATCTCTGAAATTTCTAATCCTTTTGAAGTTTCAACTATGATGTTTTAAATTCAGTGGTAGAGATTCTGTTAGAGAAAAATGGGCACATGCATAAGAAATGCCATAATGATAGGGAAAAGTACATCCCTCTACCAGGAGAAAGACATACCTTACTATCTTGGGCCACAACCACCACTATGCACATAAGTTAGTTAGGATGTTGAGGTACAGATAATAAATTCTCAAACATTTGGCAGTTTATTGGAGAGAAATACTCGCAACATGAGCTACATAAACTCATTCTCTAAATGAGAATATTTTAAAAGATATTGACTACAGATGTTTCAAAGTAGAATTTAAGGTCTCACTGGGTGTCCCCAACTGGTGATCACTCTATTATGAACTTAACTCTTTAGCGAGGTCGTTCAAATTCTTGTTTTCCCTTCTCAACTTTTCACCCAGCAAGCAGTCATTGTTACATTTCAACACTTCTTTACATCAAGCACCTAATATAAAATGGGAACAGCTGCAATTTCACTGCCCAGCCCTTTCTTCCACCCTTACAACATTTGTTCTGTTAATGTAGGTTAATTCTGCAAATAACACTTCTGTAAATTGTTCTTGCAAACTGCTACATCATTTATGTAAGGACTTCTGTGAACTTTGAAAAATTAATGCCTTTAATTTTGGTTGATGGCAACATCAGCAGAGCTCTGTAAATTGCACTTTAATGAGATTTTGCTACAGGGGATAATCTGCTACTGACAGAGGAACATCTTGAAAACATCTGTAGACCTATAATTTCTCTATGACGATTAGAGCCCACCACAAGACTCCAAATACAAACCCAAAATAAAGGGGGAAAACGTAAAGTTCTAAATGAGAATACAACCTGTTCTTTAAAAGCAAAAGGCCCAGTATGAAAAGTTTCAGTGCACTAAAAATAAATCAATTTTTTGGACTAATTAACATTTAGCTTTATTTAATTAAGAAAGACTATTACTGTCTCCACTGCTGTGCATCTGTATATAATGAAGCAAACAGCAGTAGGTATAAGATACCACTGAGGGATATGCCCAAGTAACCCAGCACTATAGGTGCAAAGGAACGTCTATTATTGTTAAGTAACTGACATCAGAGTCTTACTTTAATGTTGTCATAAATAAAAGGAAGATTTCCACAGATGCCTTCACATATGGTTTCTTATTTGTCTCTGATGGAGACTAGGAGTTGGATTAGATGCCAAAATTAAATGATTTAAATAGACAGCTGCATAATGGAAACTACTAAATAACACCTTTTAAACAGTTTCTATTTATAGCAGGTCTAAATCACAGAAGGATGACAAATTTTAGTTTGTTAAAGCCAGCATTGCTTGTTGATCTAATGCCCTTACTTCTAAAGCCCCATCCTTACCTTAACTTCACTCCAGCTCTTTGTGAATGTGCCATCTTTAGAAGGGTAACTTTTGAAATCACATCTCATTTTCCCATCAAACCCTATTCCTGAAAAGCAACCGGCTGAAAAGTATACCATATCTCTTACATTGGACAGGTTGAAGGAAGCAGAAAGGAGCATGAGGTATTATACTATATTCTTCACCTTCTATGCCATAAAATTAAAAACAACTTGTTAAAAAATAAAAAAATAAAAAATAAAAAAATAAAAACAACTTGTTAGATTGCCAACTTCCAGACCATAATATCCTGTCTATAATGCTTACATTGTTGTCATTTTTCATAGAAAAGAAATTAAGTAAAAACTGCAAAATTAAATGAGTACTTAATGAGACACAAACTGTTATTTCTGCAAATTTTAAATATATCAACAGGTTTAGTGGTTGTTTTATTGATACTCTGAGGGCTAAATGGTGTGTACGTTCTAAAACAAGTAACAAGAACAACTTCATAGATGTTCAAAAGTGAATCTGAAGGGTCTCATTGTGTAATAAAAGAAGGAAGCTTATCATTACCTCATTACTAGAGACTTTAAAAAAAAATTTAAGTGTGTCTGCCAGAGTTGGATACTATCAAGTACCCCATGAACTCTATGATTCTCCCACTTCCAGCAGTAGTCAGCACCTAGAGCTCCTATTCTTCTGCAGTCTGTAAAATTGCAGTTGGAGGAGAGTAAAGATAAGATGCATTGAGGTGGAAGTTGCCAAAGGGGAAAAAGAATATATTAGAGGATAACCACCAGGGATGCTTACCTACAACATCTGAACAAACCAGGAGTGATGCTACATGTACTGGGCATTAAGCATAAACATCTGTCTCCTGCTTCTGCACCTCCACAGTGGGTGTCACTGTAGGGTCCCCCCATGTCCATGGGTTACTTCCCAGGCAACACTTTGAACTTGAATTGGGGACCATCATGTTCCTTTCTCCCTCTTCTTTTCCTCTGTGTTTCCTTAGTGGTCTTGCACCTGAATCCATTCATCAAAGGCTACATCAGAAGCGTACCAAAGGAGTTCCTTGCACACAGCTAAATCTCTTTTCAAACACTGTGAGTACAAATAAATGTTTAGTATTGTGAGTATCCTTTATAAGTAATATCCCCAGTTCCAGAGTAAATTGATTTGGGGAGGTAATTCGGAAAATTAAGATTGTTACGATACAGAACATACCCCTTGCACAGTTCCAGGTGCTCTTCAACCTAAAGAAAAATCTACAATCATGAAATTGATCATTATCTTTTCTTCTCAGGATTATACTTTGACAAAATGTGACTTCTGAAGATAATAAACAATATCCTTTGCATTCAGTAACTAATGTAATGTGTTCATTATTTACTGCAAGGAAGCTATAATTCTGAAAAAGCAAGTCTTGTTGATTGTTTCCTAAATATTCTGTATCATGGTTGATTCACAAACTTTGCTACCTTTTTAATCCTACCTTGGGATGATTGGCCCATTTATCACATACAGAGGTTTAGCCCTTACATGAGTTTAGAAAACTAATCCTCTGTTTGGACAAGAAGCATTTAAGTTCCATCAACCCTCATGACCTCATATTCTATGTTAACAAAATGAACTTTAGAGCCAACAAGCTACTATTGGAATGCCACCTCAGTCACTTCTGAAAATTGGAACTTCTGAAAACAATTTAATCTCTCTATGCTTTGGTTCCCTCGTCTACAAAGTGAGGGCAAAAATATCTATGTTACTGGGTTGTTGTGGGGATTTAATATGATTATGTACATAAAGCCAAGAACCATATATATAGAAGAGTCTCAGTAAATGCTAGTTCTTGGTATTAGTTTTTTCTTTTGTCAACTTTTCCCTTTTCCTGGCCAGTTGTTATTAGTAGCTGCTAGTGTCATACATTCTTCTGCTTAAAATATTTTAAACAAGTGGCCCTGTCTTGTCACAAATAGTTTTCAGGACCACGGAGAGATCTCATGTGCCCTTAGTTCTGCTGTACCAGGTGGCACAGTTAGTTGATTTGTTCAGTAAATACATTCTGGGGTCCTATATTGGCACTATGTAAGTTCTGGAGAAACAGCATTCAACAAAACAGACAAGCCCCCAAACTTGTGATGCCTGTAGTTCAATGGGGAAGTAGACAAGAAACAAATATCTGGATTCTCTCACTGCCTGCCCCCCAAGATAACAAACACTAACCGTGTAGAATGATAAACAAAAAGTCCAAAGTCCTAAGAGAGAAACCTTTGCCAAATTTTAGAGGACTGGGGGTTGTTAGGAATAATTTTCCTGAGAGGTGACATTTTTGCTGACATCTCAGGGATGAATGAGAAATAACCAAACAAAAAGGATGATTGAATAGCACCACTGAAGCAGAATCATTTGAAGAACTTAAGAAAGGCAAGTGCTGCTAGTGTGGAATGATGAAGGAGTAGCACAGTGGGAGACAAGGAAAAGTAAGGGCTTCATAGGTCATGTTAAGAATATAGCATAAATATGAAGAACTCTTATATCTGGCCCATTAATTTTTTGACCTACTTTCTGGTTTTCTAATGTACATTAATTACAATATTTAAAATTCAGGATAGTAAAATTTTGATACCTCTTTAAAAATTGTAAGATCCAGTCATACTGGGTCTGCCTTTCCATATGAAGACAATAGATAACCACTTCATCAGACAGACAAGGCATGAGCTCTCCACTTGCCGGTATCCGCTGACCAAGATCATTCATATGCCTTTTCTGTTCGTCCTCTGCAATCTTGGAACTCTGCAAGTCCAGATGTTGGTTTCTACCTCAGATCTGGCCCTGATGTTGTATCTAAGTATGGGGAGTGAATGGTTATCTTAATTCTTGTGATTACATCTTGCTATCCAGCCCTTCTGGAATATTTTCCAAGGTAAGTGTCATCCTCCCACACTTCTAGCACGAGGATCTCTGAGCATAGCCTACTTCCCAAGTTGCCATTTTCCACCCAACTAGTGGGAGGTCCTGGTTATGTGTAGTTGTTCAATCAGATGTTTTCTCTGATCAGATTCTTCAGATATTCATTTGCACCCAGTGGATTTACTGTTCAGCAGTAGTTCAGTAGTATACCATTCCCAGTCAGCAGATAGAATCACAAACTTCCATCTCTTCCCTCCTGTCTTTCTCATCTTTCATTCATTAGGCATTGAAAAGTCACTTTACATATTATATCAGGTAGATTCATCTCAAGAAGCACTCTTTTAAAGAATAACCAAAGACATATAGAAAGGATGAGTTTGTGATAAAGACTCAATTATTTGAAACTCAACTTCCCTTAATTAATCAAAATATCCAGTTTCCTCATTAACCAAATTTTTCTCAGCACTTAACTGCTAAGAAAAAGCAGCAACTAAAAAGGAATAAAGTTTCAAACACAAAGGTATATATTTCCAGAGTAGTCATAGAGTTCAGTGCAGAATCCTTAACCACTGACATCCATTTCTGAACTGATTTTCAATGAGAATAAATATTCAGAATGGAGAGTATAGGAGGCACTACAAGATCCCAGGTCATCAAAGAAATGCACAATTATATTCAATGCATTTCTCACATAGTAAGATAGTAAAGCTCCTGGCCTAGTGCCTTGTGCATAGTAATGGCCTAATTTTTGATGAATAGAATCAAGTGCAGACTAGGGTATTTTACAGAGTTGTAGCATTAAAGGGAGCGATAAAATTCACATACCTAGGATAACCCAAAATTTCTAGAGAAAGAAATTTTATTAACATTGAACAGTTCCTATTAAAGATATTAATAAGCAAGCCGATGTCATATAAATAGCATAATTTCTAGGCATTTGTTGAAGAAAGATTGTCCAAAGGATTCCCCTTACAGATTGGTTGAAATCACTTCCTGTTCTGGCAGAGTCTGCACCAGCTCCCATGCTATACTTGTTAGCATCCTACTCACAGCCTTTTTTCCTATTTGCCAGTGTTAATGGCCCTTTTCCTAACAGCATCCTAAGAGAGGCCCAAACCCCATCAGCTTTGTGTCCCCTGGCCATTGTGGTTCCAATTTGTATCACTGTAGTCTTTATCAATTCACCCAGCAATCCTGAGGTAACTATGCATTTCAAGATTCTGGTAACATTTGTCTCTTGCTACAAAGAGCTTTAGGGAAAAAAAAAATTATTCCAAATGGCATAACGGATGTTTTAGTCACGAAATTTCTTGGGAGCTTAAATTAAAATAAAAATGATATGCTTTGTACATGGATTTTCTTGTACTTAAGCCTTTAATGCCAGCTAAATAACAAAGGGGGCCATTAATGTAAAATTCAGCCTAAAGTCAATTGTATTACAAGCACTCTTAATGCTTGTACATTCTTAATGTAACAAGAAGTCTGAAAGGCACTTAACTGGATACAGCTGTATGCAAATTTGCTTTAAACTACTGAAGGTTAGAAACAGACATTATTTTAATCTTGAAAAATAAACCACTGAGTGTCTAGCATTTGGGTCTGTTAAACTCATCTACTAATGATTCCCCCATTAAACCATAATAAAGTGTTTGAAAGTTGATCCAGTCTTTTGCACATGGTAAACAAAGAGACTGGAACTACAGCAAGCTCTGCCAAAAACCAGCGAGAGGATTCTTGAATATATACATCCTCATGCAGCTGTCATTCACCCCTGCTGTATTATATATTTTGAGATAATTAAACAAAAATACGTGACATTTATCTAAAATTCACAAATTTCCCTTTTGGGGACGTACGTAGCACAATCCATACTCTAATTTGGAAAACTATTATCCAATAAAAGGGAAATCGGGTTTTTAAAGATGAAAGAATAAAATAGTCATAAATAAAAATGTGAGTGGAAATACAAAAAAAAATTGCCTTCTCAATTCTAAGTGTGGTCCCTTGAGAAAACACTCAAAATAATACTATCATTATTATTTTCAAGCATACTACATTCTGCTATCTGTAGTTCTCAAGTAGAAAGCTAAGGTGTACCTATATACATCTATAACAAATCCTTTATGAAACTATAAGTTAAATAGATGGTTTTCTAAATTAAGCTGAACAAAAATCTCATTAGGAAATAGGAAGTATGAAATGATCTCATACAATATATGAATCATTCTTTGCTGAAGTTACTGTCCTTAAGCAAAATAACTTGAATATCTTGAAATTTTTAAATGCTGCCAAGTTAAACTTCATAATATCCTTAATTTCCTTTTTTTTATGAGCCTGATATATTCTGGACTGTAAACTTCCAAATAAATATACTTCAAAATTAAACATTTTTATTACAATGTCTACTGTAATTATAACCATTTTATTAACTGGAAACTCAAAGAAATTTTTAAACATTTTTTATTTAAAATATTTGTATTGTATTTATATTAAAATATTTTTGAATAATTACTTTATTGCTCTTGATTGGCTTGTTTTCTTGATTAAGCCAAATAAAATCAGTTTATCATTCATGACCACCTCCCCAAAAAGAGCAAGAGTTAAAGAAAAAGAAACAAACAAACAAAGAAGGAGAAGGGAAAGGAAAGGAAGAGAAGGCAAGGGAAAAAGCACTCATTCATTCAACAAATATTTAATTATAGCATACTATGTGTCTGGCATATGTAAAATGCAAGGAATACACTGATGAATGAAGATAGGCAAGGTTCTTATCTTTATGGAGTGTAATTAATAGTGTAATTAAGAAGCCAGATATTAAGTAATGACACAAAGGTACAAAAATTGCAGTTGTAATTTATGATGAAAACAATTTTTTATGGAAATTTTAAATAGGAGGTTGGGTAAGGTGCCCTGAGGAAGTGAGTAGAACTAAAATATAGAGATAAGGTAGGGGGAGAGACTGAAGAGAGATTAAGGAGTGTTCCCTACAACAGAACATATGCAAAGACCCTTGGGCTGATTGGGAAATGATAAAGAAGAGTAACCAAAACAATGGTGATATGGCATGGAATTGTGTTACTAAATGAAGCTAAAGATATAGGTCATGGAAGGTCTGGTAAGCTTTGCTCAAGATCTTGGTCTTTATCTACTGGGAGGAATTTGACTAATGGAAATGCACCGAAGGCTAATTTTAAGTAGGAATTGGACATTACCAGATATGTATTTCCAAAGGATCAATCGAGGTGTAGTGTATAAGAGGACAATAGTGTATATAAAAAGATCAGTTAGGAAATTTGGGTTGGAGAGTGAAATGGAATGGTGTCTTAGAATAATTTGCTACAGGTAAGAGGAAGAGAGATGGATGCACTGGAGAAATACATCAGAAAGAACATTGAGGTAATTAATGACAAATTGCATATGGGGGTTATGTTTCTAACAAGTATAATTAGATAACTGGTAATACCATTCATCAAGAACGAGAAAACCGGAAGTGGAGCAGGAAGAAAAGAAGTTCTATTTTGGACATAGTGAATTTGAGGGCGCTTTTCACTACATTACTTAATACATAAATTTAAAAATAATAAGTTGCACATTGTTAAATATTATGAGTAACAATATTAAGATTTAAATGTTTTTTTTTAAATAAAAGTCACAAATTAGAGTCTGTACAGTATCAAAAGATTTCCAGCCAGAGTCCTACATCCATTCTAATGATAAAGCATGAGAATAAAACAAAAGCATCTTCACACATGCAAATTTCCAAATATATTCATTCCTTTGGACCTTGACTCAAGAAGATAATAGAGATTGTGTTTTACGAAAATGGGGATATGATTCAAGATTGAAGTAAACCTGAAATTCAAAAACAGATAACCCAAACAGAAATGAGAAGTTACTTAATGGGAAGCGTTTTAGGGAGATTTTGTACAGCCTGGGAAGGCTATTTGACTGGAAGTGCTAAGAAATTAAGCAAATCAAAAAGTAAAATATGGGCAGGATCGTGCAGGATGATTTCAGCTCAGGTCATAATTTCAGGGTTGTAGAATGGGCCTCAACTCCTCCTCCCCACTCAGCACAGAGTCTGCTTGTCCCTCTCTCTCTCTGCTCCTCCCTCTGCTTGCACTCTCTCACTCAAATATATAAACAAATAAAATCTTCTTTTAAAATAAACTATTAAAAAAATAAAAAATAAAATAAATTATTTTAAAAAATTAAAAAGTAAGACAATTATTAATTCCACGGGGAAAAAGTTACATAATTAAAGAATGTGGGGATGCCTGGGTGACTCAGTGGTTGAGCGTCTGCCTTCAGCTCAGATCATGATCCCAGGGTCCTGGGATTGAGTCCCATATCAGGCTCCCTACCTGGAGCCTGCTTCTCCCTCTGCCTATATCTCTGCCTCTTCTCTCTATGTCTCTCATGAATAAATAAATAAAATATTTTTTTAAAATAAAATAAAAAATAAATTTTAAAAATGTAATCATAGAACACTACTTGGTTTAAGAGTGAACAATGCTTACATAGTAAACGTAACAAGGGAAACATGAAATTATGATAAACTGAAAGATGAGTATTAAGACACTATTGTGTCTTCTCTGGCCAGTTGAGCAAGGACCCGTTTTTGTGAAACTATGTGGCCATCAGAGCAGTGCCTGACACACACACCCTCCTTCCTCAGGGTGATAAGCCCTACATAGAGTGCTGAGAAACCATGACCCTTAACCTTTCTTCCTAGGAATCAGGACTCTCCCCTTTCCTCTCTTGGATGATGGGTCATTTCATTAAGACTTGCTTTATCTACGTTCTGTGAGAATGTCTCCACTTTTGTGTGAAAGTGCACTCACATAGAAGCGTAGCCTCCCTCTGGCTTCACCTCTGAACTTGACTACACTACACAGTTCAAGAAAATGTGTTGTTAAACCGACCAATGAGGAACCAATTAACCTTTTGCTGACCCTGTAGCACTTAGTGTTTGTTGACCAACAGAACTTGAAGGGGCAGAAGTAGACCAACTTTCACAGGGGGAAGAAAGGCAGTGCGAGGGAAAATCAAAGATGTTAAAGGATTGAGAAGTGGAAGACCTTGAGGGAATAGATCACAGGAAGGATGTGGAGGATGCACCCCAACAGACTAGGATTAAGGACCCTGTGAACAGATAGTAGTAAAATCCTAACACCCTCGAACTATACATGGGGTAGATTATACCACTGAAACCTAAAGAGAAGGACTGGTAAAAACTTCTGGATTTTGTGCTTGTTCTGCTCATTTTTTGTTGTTGTTGTTCTCATTTTTGTTGCTTGTTATGGTCTGCCTTCCTCTATAAGATGAGGCCAGTGTCTAGGTTTGACTACCCATTTCTCAGGTTCCCAGTTAAGTTCCAAGACACCTTCCCTACTAATTTATAGTTGTCACAGTGATATTGGTCTGCCTTCATACTTTAACATTTCATTTTGCAGTCATCACTACATTATCTTAACATTTTCATACAAATATATTATGAAAATCTAAAGTTCTTTTAAAAAAGCATATCTTTCATTTCTGCATTTCCTACCATCATTAGCATAAAACTAAGTGCCTTGAGGACACTTTATACTTTGTGATTTTATGTTGATACACATACAGAACAACCTGCCACGTTTATGTATATAAACTGTGTTCAATCCATTAGAAAAATAATCTGTCTCTAAATCTATTGTCTGGAGAAATTTCTAATTATAATAATTATATTAATTTTTGAAATGTTAAATCTTAAGGAATTTTAGGAGTCAATTGTTAAACATAATCACTATTAAAAGTTAAGTTACACTTTAAGGGCATCTGGCTGATTCAGTCAGTGGAGCATACATTTGATCTTCAGGTTGTGAGTTCGAGCCCCATGTTGGGTGTAGAGGTTACTTACAAAATAAAATATTTTTAAAAATTAAATTATTTTTTAAAATATAAATTATCTTAAATGTATTTAAATTATCTAAATAAATTATCTGCAAAATAAAGGTAACACTAAAACCTCATCACTTCCTACTTATTTACCATATTATATGATTGAACTTGCTCTTCAGGTCATTTACATTTGTCATATTGACGATACAAATATATCATTCTAAAAAATAATTTAAAAAAATAATAAAAAGGGATCCCTGGGTGGCGCAGCGGTTTGGCGCCTGCCTTTGGCCCAGGGCGCGATCCTGGAGACCAGGGATCGAATCCCACGTCGGGCTCCCAGTGCATGGAGCCTGCTTCTCCCTCTGCCTGTGTCTCTGCCTCTCTCTCTCTGTGTGTGACTATCATAAATAAATAAAAATTTAAAAATTTAAAAATTTAAAATTTAAAAATTTAAAAAACCAAATATATCATTCTATACTACTGGGCATCCCTTTCCAACCTTGCTTCAAGTGTATCACCTTGATAGCTTGAAATTGGCAAGGTAGGCGTGTTTACACCACAAAATTTGAAAAATGCCACAACACAGACTTTATATTTTGTTGATTGTGTTATCTATTCTGTCTAATGCAGATTACACTTAAAAGTACATGACATGTCTCTAACCATTATATTGTGAATAATGCATAAAATTGAAGAAACATCCTTTCAGTATTTGAAACTATATACCCTATATTCAACAAAGAAGTTACTGACATTATTGACTAATAAGTGAGTTCCAATATATTCTTTTTTTTTCTAAGATTTTATATATTTATTTATTTGAGAGACAGATCACAAGCAGAGGGGAGGGGTAGGAGGAGAGGGAGAAGTAGACTCTCCACTGAGCAGGGAGCCTGACTCTGGGTTCAATCCTAGCACCCTGGGATCATGACTTGAGCCAAAGGCAGATGCTTAACCATTTGAGCCACCCAGGCCCTCCTCCAATATATTCTTCATTTGTTTATTTTTGTTTTTCCATAAAGAAAAATGTCAACCAACATTCATGCTGGAACCATATTCATTCATCAGTTACAACCATAGTTTGACTACAGATAAAATAGTTCAGCAAAAATTAAAGAAATTGTTTTGTAGGAATCAATTGGCTATATGGAATTTACCAAAAAAGAATATTGTGTATTTAATTATTTTTAAGTTGTGCACTGTACATGCTACATCAATAAAGTTTACAGCACACTACTTTTCATGGAGCAAGTTGTTAAAGATTTATTAGCACAGCACTGCTCAGGATATTGTTTATAATGCAAATTTCCAGGTCTCAATCCCTCAGATTCTAAATCAGTGGATCTAGGGTAAAGCCCAACAATCTCTCTTTTAAACAACCTTTCTCTCTACAGTGGAAGCCTTAGGTTTGATTAGGGAAGAGGAAAAATAAACAAAATGAAACATATTGTTTGAGCTAAGAAAAATTCTAGATACCAGCAGACGCTTCCTTTAAGAAGAAACCTACAGATATTCCTTTTGAGTACCACATTCTCTTTTTGAGGAGGGAAAACAATCTATGGTCATGATTCTACACTGGGTATTATACAAAGGAAATCTATTTTGTAAATTAAAACTAAATCTTTCTTCAAAAAATACCTATTATTCCTAAATTCCTACATTATTCATTTAACATTATCACTCTAGTCAAAACCAGTGTGGAAATTTAAAAAATCATCCATGAAATATGATGTCAGTTCATCATGATGATGATCAGTTTTTGTTCATTCTAGAAAATTAATACTATTGAAAATTGCTTTCAGCCTTAAGGTGAATATTTGGCTCATAGAATGTTACACTTAAGTGTTCTCTATTTAGAATACAAAACTGTAACTTGCACCATTGAAATTTATAAATTCTATCTTTCTAATTACCTGCTTTAATATTTTAGCAATATTTGCACCCCCTAGCAGACAAACACTTTGAAACTTTTGCTCCTGGTTTGTTGACATAACATTTTTTATATGACGATCATCTAAATGATTTTATCCATAGATATGGATTTTAAAAACAGTTTTTGGGACACCTGGGTGGCTCAATGGTTGAGTGTCTGCCTTTAGATCAGGGCATGATCCCGGAGTCCCGGGATCGAGTCCTGCCTCGGGCTTCCTGCATGGAGCCTGCTTCTTCCTCTGCCTATGTCTACCTCTTTCTCTCTGTGTCTCTCATGAATAAATAAGTAAATAAAATATTCAAAAAAGAAAACAGTTTTAAGCCAAACAACTAATTATTGCTGGGAGAAGCCATTAGACCTCCAGTTACTGATTTTATTCAATTCTATCAGTCACTTTTCATGTGTTCACATACAGTCCATTGTGATTTTGTGTTTACTGTTCAATAGTTACCTGCATATAAATCTTAAGAGAATAGCAAGTCTGCCCAGAAAGGCCAGCTGAAACATTAAAATGGATCAAGAAAAGTATTCAGACACTTATCAGAATTCTTAGTACAAAGAGATACACAGTAACTCATTATCTGAGTGAATACAAACCTATTTCCTCATTTCCCCCCAGAAGAAAAACCTTACATATTGCACCTCCATAACGAATTTTGTATATTCACTGTCCCCATGCATTGGATATTGGAACACACCCAAGTTATTTAGTTGGGCTATTGCATAGTGACCTTGATACGATTTGCTGTAGCTACCTTTTAAAAGGCACATTTTCGCATTTTGTGACATATTTAAAAGTGAAAAGAAAATTTCTGTACCAATTGCAAGAGAGAAATGAGTGATTTCAGACAACATTAAGCAGATCCTATTTTCTAGACGTCCTCACTACTGGGAGCTGGTGGAAATCAAAATATGATGAATCTTCATATAGTAGAAGCCAAGCAGGTTCATCACTTTATCTGTCCTTAATATCTAATTCAAAAGTAACCAGCTACATTCACAGCAGGGCTTACAAGATAAATTAATTCAAAGCCCTTAGCAAGCTTACAATAACTAGAATTAAACTTTCCTTGTCAGGAGCTTAACTATGGTAAAAATTTAAATTAAAAATGTCGTTTTGAAAGTTTTGAAATTAATAAACCCAATTCATTTGTGACACTAGAGACACTTTAAGTTTTGCAATTCAATAACCAAAGGAAAAATCACTTGAAATATTTTTTGAATGCCTTGGAAGTTTAAAAATCATGTTTAAAATGAAAAATTTTGGGTTTCCAAGTTTTTAGCATCTTGGTCATAATATCCATATACTTCCCATCTTTAAATGTTTACTATAATAAAGCAACACTTGTTATATTTATTTAGCTACATATTATTTAAAACACAAGCACAAAGTATGGCTAAACATTTTTAAGTAGATGATTATTTAGACCTTTAAACTGTACATATTTAGAAAGCAAGAGTGTTTTCTTAGTCCCTAGAAATTGATGGGTCACTTCTCTAATGTTAATTACTTACAGTTTAAGTACAAAGAAAAATCATCAAAATAATTTGCTAATATTAACTTCCTTTTGGTTTTATTCTCTGATTTGCAAGAAAAAAAGGACTTTTCCTGGCAATCCATGTACACAGAAAGCTCATCATGTATTACAACTAATTAAAAAACAATTTTTGAATGTACATTTCCAATGTTATATTTTTCACCTGATAAGAGATGCAAGTTTTTTTCAACTCATTGTTTGTCTAATGTTCAGGATGTATTTTCAGAATTATATTTAAAATATTTTTTGGATCAAATGAAGGTGTCTCTCCTATTCTTACTACTGCCAAGCCTATGATTTACACACAGTTTAATTATTCAGATGTTTATTATGTTCTACATAATGAAATTTGGACCCTCATATTTTCTTCCTACATGCTCGATGCAGGCTGCAATTATAGCCACAGATATCTGTTTATTTGATGAATTTTGCTTCTTCTGCATAGTTTGATAAATATGGAAATAAGTCAAAACCTACTTTATATACAGTAATTAAAGTGAAAAATCTAGTCATGATGCAAATCCTTAATTGGACTCCAGGAGAGATATGCAGAATTTCTCTTTAATAATATGGGATGACTAGGGACAGAAAAACAAAGCACACTAAAATATGGTTTAGAAGCACAATTAATCACAAAACAGAAAACAACCAATTTAGCATAGCTCATTCAGTGACTCTCATGGCTCAGGTAATGTTCTTTTAATCATCTGGCTCTAATATTAAGGTTGTGTCATGTGCATCTGAAATAAAATACAATATATATGCTGTTCTTCAGTGTGAAACGTGTTCTTTGGTCTAATTTGTAAACAGAGCCCTTTCATAATAAAATGCTTAGACTACTTAATGACATGTAAGTGAATGATCAAAGCAGTACAAAATGGTTTAAACTGTATTCGTTAAATATATTAATTCTTAGGCCAAAATAAATAAATAAGCCTCCAGAGCTCACAGTAATTTATGCTCTTGTGGAAATTTTGTTTGGTCCTAATAAAGTCGAAACAACTAGCCAAGAGATGTTTTAGGCTTATAACAACATAAAAGATATACTTGTTAAGCAAAATTAAATTAATGTACCCTGAGATGGTGCAGATGTGGCTGGAAAGCAAATCGTAAAAACATCTAAGACCATAAGTGTTTGTTTTCATGTGTAATACATGCATTTTTCTAATCTGCTAAAAATTAGCCATCAGTTGTTCCCTAATTTGATTGTAAAGATATTATTCTCCATATAGGTTTTTGTAATATCTCATTAAGGAAATAATTATATGAGTAGGCTTAACCAGAAAAAAGGCTGGATTTATTGTATTACTTTGTTTAAATAGAAATCCCGTTATTCTGTTCTGTAGAAATTATCCCAGCCCATACTAAACGAATGAGAGTAGTGCTTTCAAATTTGGAAATGGTCCCTTTCCAAAGTCATACTGAATCGCCTATGCATACCAAATATGCCCCCGTTTGTGTCCTGAGAAGAGCCAAAAAAGAGGCTTATCCCTCTGCATTTCATAGGAACTCGATGACATTATCATAAGGATCATTTTTCTGTTCCCCAGATGTGTCCATCAGAAGAGACCATGACTGCAGCCTCCATGCTGAGAGCAGCTGAAATCAGAGAGGCTTGATGTCCAATATTCCAATCACCACAAAACTCTTTCTAACCCAGAATGCCTACCTTCCCAAACAGATGAAAGAGACCAAAGACAATTGAGTTTAGATGGAGTCTTCTTCTAGTTTCCCAAGATGACCTGACATTCTCTATGAGGCACCTGCCATAAAACTTAAAGACTTCAGGGAGGCTTTCCTTTGATGTCTTTTAATGACAGCCAGCCAGCCTTTTATGTGGTACTGTGGCACACGTTTTAGTTTGCAAACTAAAGCACAGTTTAATAGCAAACAATTTCTACACCCAATAAAGGTAATATTGATGATGCTCTAGAACACTTACGTACAATAAAAAAAAGTGGAATATGCATTTTGCTTTGATTTGTAAGAGAAACATGTAATTGACCTGATATTATAAATGGATTTGTTGTATAAATTTCACATGGGCCAGTATTTTTTTCTTATATTAGAATAATACTATCTTAGTCCTTTCATATAAATACATCAGATTTAGTAGTAAATGTGCCATGTTTAACTACTATGTACTCAATACACTTTCAGAAGTATTTAAAAGGTAGAGACATGTATTTACTGAATCTTTGGTTCTCCACTTTTCACTTTACCTTTGGCTAAAAGATTATTTACACTGTCTTCTCTTTAATATCCCACTTTCCAACATCAATGCTCCTAAAACCAAATTCTAGGAATACTAGTTGCAGAATAAATGCAGCCAATCCTTCTCCACACCTTCGGACAAATTAATGATTTATTCTTTGTTGAGATCAAATTAGATGTAATCACATACCTAGACTTTTCCTATGGTGCTCATGAGATGAAAAAGGCAAGGAAATAATATCTTTCAGTAGCCCTGGAAGGCAATTTCTAGCTATATTAGATAGATGATGTTAGATTACCTCAATCTATTTTCATTTTATCAGGTAAAAATAAAACTACAATCCATTGGAAAATTGTATCTACATTATTTAGGTAGTAATCAAATAATACAGGGTAATTACTTGGTAATTAGTCCTTTCATTCATTAGCTATTTCAAAACAAAATTATTTAATTGGTCTCATGTTATAGAAATTGCTTCATTACTAAGAAAATCTAACAGAGGTTTAATTTTAAACTGTGTCATGTGGAATTGCTTTTATATTCCATAATATTTGCAATATGACAAAACTATAAAATATAATAACTCTTTCTTATCAGATGAAAGCATGTCCCCTAAAACAAAACAAAACAAAAATTCCTGGAAATTTTATTTTAAAGATTTTATTTATTTATTTATTCATGAGAGACACAGAGAGAGAGAGAGAGGCAGAGACACAGGCAGAGGGAGAAGCAGGCTCCATGCAGAAAGCCCGACGTGGGACTCGATCCCGAGTCTCCGGGATCACACCCTGGGCCCAAGGCGGCGGCGCTAAATGGCTGAGCCACCCAGGCGTCCCTATTCCTGGATATTTTAGACTACAGTGATGTACTCTTATAGAGAGACATTTATTTGGGAGACTATTACAAATATTTATAGATTTATATTTCACTAGCAACTTTTTTTTCTATAATAAAAACCCTAGATATTTCACTCTATCTACCTGAGTGGTTGTATTATTAGCTGTTATGCAACAGCTCTTTCCCAAGTGCCTGTACACAGACCCATGCTGGTTGTATTATTTTAACTGTTTAAAGGCTAAAATCATGCCATCCTTTTGAACAGCTACAGATCATTGCCAAAGAAGAAGGGGGGGAAGAGAAGGAGAAGGAAGGAGAGAGGGAGGGGGGAGGGAAGGAAGGAAGGAAGGAAGGAAGGAAGGAAGGAAGGAAGGAAGGAAGGAAGGAAGGAAGGAAGGAAGGAAGGAAGGAAGGAAGGGAGGGAGCCTGGAAGGAAGGTTGAAAGGAAAGAAGATTGAAAGGAAGGAAGAGAGGGTTGGGGGGAGAAAGACAGAAAGGGAGGGAGGGGTAGTAGGAAAGGCAAGGAAAGGAGGAAAGGAGGCAGGAAGGAAGAAAAGAAGGAAAGAAATTAATGAAACGATGTCTTCTGTTGTCTGAAAATAATACTGATACAACAAAGGAAACAACCTCGGCCTTCTCATTGGAAATATTTAGGCTTAATTGCATGTTATAAAGCCATTTTGACACTGTGAAGCCTCAAAAAATGCCTCTAACTTATTATTTCTCTCTAAATAATTTATAGAAAGATTGACACACCAGATACCTTAAATTCTAAATGTGTCATGTCTAAGAAAATAAGTGTAGACCGAGTATATATCTAATACTTCTTTATCATGTAAGATATCTTAAAGCTTTTAAATATCTAAAAGGGAATATACAAAACAATATAACATAGTGAACATATCAAACTATAACTAGCATTTATAGCTCAATAGGTTCCGTGTCAAACAAAACCAACAAAATACCCTTTAGTTCTCTTTTTTTTAAGATTTTATTTATTTATTCATTCATGAAAGACACAGAGAGAGAAAGAGAGAAAAAGAGGCAGGCAGAGACACAGGCAGAGGGAGAAGCAGGTTCCATGCTAGGAGCCTGACATGGGACTCGATCTCAGATCTCCAGGATCACGCCCTGGGCCAAAGGCAGGCGCTAAACCGCTAAGTCACCCCAGGATCCCCACCTTTTACTCCTCTAATAAGTTAGAAATGCATACAACAACACCAATCCTTGAAAAACATAAATATATTATTCTACAAAGTGTCACATCAGAGGAGTCTCACGGTTTCATGATCTGACAATAAAAATTATTATTTTTCTCTGAAGGCATATTTTTGCAAAAAGCAAAACTTGTATAGTTTCTCTCCTACCATCCCTACCACCCACAATTTGGGTAGTTAGGAAGAAATCTGTTAATTGTTTCATAAAGTCCAAAAACTATGCTTCGGGTGAAACTTGAACTCTTTTGTCACTTCTCTTCAAAATATTTCAAATTTTGAAAGTGTCATCTAATTCACATGGTATCAAAAATCTTGGTTAATACCTTTCAACACTTCTCTCTCTCATATTTTATCATATGAGCATATAAATTATAATATGATCATATGATCATATAAATGATAAACTATCATATGAGCATATAAAGCCTACTCATGTGTTCATCACAGGATTACAATTCTGTGATTCACTGTGAGTAAGGATTCCCTTTTGAAGAGATACACTGTTGAAATTGGCAATATCTGTTAAGAATCTGAAATCTAGTGCAGGCCATTTTGTGAAGTGTTTACCCCCCAAATATAATAATCAAAGTAGCGCATTCCCTCCTCAAAAAAGTAGCACAACCCCCCTTCGCCCTTCTACAGTCCTGGGTGAAGAATAAATTCAAGCCACATTATTTCAGTTATTATTTCAGGGGAAGGGGAAGCATATTTCACAGCCTAAAAATATCATTATAAAATATATTGCTGTGCAACTAATTTAAGTTTATTGCTCTTAGATATAAATGTTATGATCATGGAATAATTGAAATGTCTTCCTTTAGACCTACAATCCAGCAGGCATATGTGCCCTCTTGTATTTACAAATCTACTCTTGAGAGAATAATAATAAAAATAGCAAAACTTCCATGCCACTTGCTGTATGCCAAATATTGTAGAGAAATTTACAGATATGGTGTATCTGTATCTGTGCTCATCCTTGCACAACTCATTTCAACTTTGTGCAATAAGTAGAAATAATTACCCATGTCTTACAGAATCATTACCCAAGTACTACAAACACGTCCATATATTTGAGGCACAGAGGGGCTAAGAACTTTACCCTAGGTCACATAGTATACAAAAACACCACTGAAGTAGTTCTTATTTGGTTTATTTGGGTGAGGGAAACAGACATAACCTCTAAGTAGTCCTGCAGGCAATTAGACTTTTCTAGCTTCAATATCCTAAGGAAGAGATATACACCAATGAAATCAGAGTAAGAAACAACTAGCCTCCTGGTCAGCCAGATGGCCTGAGAACTACCCTTCTTTTTTTAACATTTTTTTCGACTATACTGTACCCCCAAGGTGGAGCTCGAACTCATGACCCAGAGATCAAGAGTCACATGCTCTACCGACTGAGCCGGCCCAGCACCCCAGACACCCACCCTTCTTAAAAGGAAATGATCATAGAGTTTGCAATCCTCCCCTCATGATTTAAGAGCCTCCACTTCTCCAACCATGGTGAAATGCTGAGTGAAGAGAAGGTACACCATAGGTCACCAAATAGAGATGAGCACCGAAAGACTGGCCCAACTTGCTGTGAAACCCAGGCAGGAGAAGCTGGAGCAGCATGGACAAGCAGCAGCAGAGTAGTGGACACTCAAAGTGACAACTGCATGACAGAGACATTCTGTAAGAACAAACCCATTCAACAAAGGAAAGAAGAGGATCCAAACTTGTAATGATTTTCAGTGGGAGTAACAAACTCACTGAACATTAGTCTACAGGGGTGCAAGGCTATAATACCTGTTCTCGAAAACTGTAAATGAGCAGATGAGGACCAAAGGAATCAAAGGGATAGGACGATAGCTGATTTGAGAGAGCAGAAGGCACAACTCAGTCACCATCAGACATGTATACCCATTTCCCATTCAAGAACCTGGAATGTGGTCAGAGAAAGGGTTGCCCTGGCACAGTCTACAATTAATTGCAACATTTGATTTCATATTGAGTAAGTGGAAGTTGAGGGCCATTTTCTACAGAGCCATTAGAGTGTTCTCCAGACAATCTGGTTCTAATTACAAGTTTAAGAACCTTAATAGGAGTTTTTCATGTTCTAATAGCTAAATACAGCTGGATCCTAACAAGACACTGGACACTGTGCAGATGTGCGGACAGAGGTAACATGACCCAGTTTGCCTATTTCTCACAGACTGATGGGGAAGGGTGAAAGAGCCCAAACAGTGCCAAGACGCCTGTAGATGCCTCGTAGCGTAAATGACCACGTTCATTCCTTCCATTTATTCTCCACTGAATATCAGAATACTGCATACCATAGGTGTAATAGGATGGAGATGCTGATTCCAATTAAGGAAACAATTTGTTCAATGTTGGCTGTGCTTAACATTTTTTGAGCTTTTCCCATCTCTGTCTTGTTTTGTTTTTGTTTTTTTCTTCTTCTTTTCCTTCTTCGCTTTTCTTAGTCAGGACCTTCTTTGCTTTTGTTTTTCTTACCCCTAAGAATCTCTCTCCTCTTGGTGTAGTTCATATCAGCCTAACAACCTCCCTCCCCGTCACTTGTGTCAAATCTAAATTTTAAAATTGAGTGATGCTATATGGTCCATTAGAGTAAAATGTATGTCTTTCTCTCTCTTCCTCTCTGAAACTCTTTTAAGCTACTTTTTGGTTTATAATTTATAGAATTTATAGTTTTTAAAAGCTCTAAATTTAAGTGGGAGCTTTTCTTTCCAGCTCAAATGTACATATGGAGGTATTTAGTACATGCCCTGAACAGAAGTTAGCTAATTTAAAAATCTATTTGATCCTTATCCAATTATAGCATAAGATATTACAACATAAAGTATCTTTCCTGCTATACAAAGCCTGCTATTTTAGAAAAAGCTAACTGATAAAAGTTAATACAAATAAAAAGCATCATTGCTTTAAAATTCATTATATTTGCATTCGACTCCCATGTAGCCCTCATTATCTCCTTGTAGTTGGTGCCTGTAGCCCTGTACTCATTTTTCCAATTTTCATGAAGGAATTTTTATTTCTTTCAATTACATATGTTCCAAATATTTCAGTTGCCCCTAACTTTTTTTCCAACAAAGGGCCAAAAGTCATGGTTTTTGCTTTGTTATTTTTGCCACAATCAACACTACAGCTAATGTCCTTTGTCTAAATTGCTCTTCATTATCCCCTACATCTTTGTGGTTGTGGTTTTTTGCATTATATTTTTCCTAGTATTGCATCTCCAGTCTCTTGAATATCTAATGTGTTGATATTATTTTCTGAGACTCTCATTATTTCTAGCACTCTACGCAGAGTAAACAACGTATATTCCATTATTTTCTAAATTGCCTTTACACTATTCTAGGAAAGTTTGAATAATCAGATAACTCTAATGCATGACTCTGAATTTCTTTTTTGATTGACCAGAGCAAATCAGTTGTAAGAACAGAAACTGTACACACATGAGTGGAAAATATATTATTTCAGATTATATGTTTTTAAATTATAAATGGGTCAAAATATATGTTTAAATAAAAAAGCCAAAAAAGTCATGATCTATCCTACTTGAAGAAATAGCATTTTAAATATAAAACTTGGAGAATTTGGAATTCTTATGAAATGAATCTTAAATTCCCATCATCTTAATTATTCTATTTTGTCGTATTGCTTTCAGAGTAGAAAGAGCTAACCAGGAATGGAATTTATAAAAAGTTATTCGTTGTGGCTATTATTTTGATTATTTTCCCTTGGTGAGTCAGAAAAAAGAAATGGGAAATATTTTAGGAATTAAATGCAATCTGTATATGCCATTTGATAACAAAATCATGAATCAAGCAGATATAATACTCCTTTAGTATGTTTAAAAAATTTTAGATGTAACAACTCTTATTTTTACATGGCCTTGATATCCAAACCATAAAACATAAGAATTTTAAGTAATTTCTTCCCAATTTTAGAAATGGAAATGGGTGGAAGGGAGAAATCATAATCATTAATAAAAGAACATTCGTGCAGAGTGATTTGTAATTATCTAACCTGGAATCAGGACAAAAATCCTAAATCTTATCATATTATTCTTGTCCAAAAGTTCATAGAAATGTACTCATTAATAAGAAATTATTGGTTTATATATAATTTTAATATCATACTAAAAATTAAACTCCAGTTGTATCCAAGAGGAAAACTTATGCAAAAAAATAAGTACTTAATGATAGCCACAAGGATTACAAAAAAAAACGTGGTGTTCAATCCGATTTTATTAAACGTGTATTTTTCTGCTCCAACTCTGGAAAGATCACAGCCAGCATCCTACAGCACCTTCAAGTATGCTCTTTGAATTATGGCAAAAGTCACACTTCCAACACCCTCCCCCCAGACCACAGTTCCAAAACCAAAACCTGAAGGCAATCACAGTTGACTACAGTACATTCGAAGGTGATCAGGAGAGAGGGTGAGAGATCCATGTTACAAAATAAAAGCAACTTCCCTCAACTAGAACCAGCATCCTGACAACAGCTTGGCTCTCAAAACTATAGAAATTATTAGATTGAAGCTATTGATTCCCAGAACAAACATGTCCACCATTAGGAGGCTAATGTTTCACTGAGAAACAGTTTATTTTTCTACTTGAAGTTGTTTTTGACAAATGCCACGATATAATGGATTATCTGAGCACACTGATGCTTATTTATTTGGATAGAGGAGGCCCTGAAACACAGCTAGTTAGAAACTGTAATATGTAATATTTTAAATACTCAGCTAATGTTAGAAGTAATTAAGATAGCTCCATGTCTCTAGAGGAGATTTCAGAGAAACAATCTTTCCAGGCAAGCTTAAGGAGTCAGGAATCTGTTTTGCACAGGCATTGTTAGGTGTTCTGAATACAGAGACGTCACCCTCCTGCTGTTTGAAACCGCATCAACTGGAAAACCTGCGAAAGAAGTTGCCAATGCTACCCAAAGTGGCCAGCATGCTGGTGAAAGGCTGGCCACGAGCCAAAAACTTTTAAAGTCACAGACACCTGATTTCTAATGATACTGGGATTTGTCTTTCAATTATTATGGCACGGTTAACATATAAATAATCATAAGCACTGTTTCCATGAACTCCACACACAGCATTTTCATTCCTGGAATTGGAAATAGCTATGACTACAACCTCTTACCTCGGATCTTTAAAATTCAGATTCTTGGAGTGGTTGCCAAATCCCATGGCTAGGTTCACATAGTGAGAAATAAAATATACAAACTGAAAGTAATCAGTGAGAGGAAGATGCACTTTTAGATTTTGTTTTAACATGCCTACGGGTGAATTCTTATTTTTCATATTATTTTAAATGAAGACCTCACAAGAACACCTTCTCCATCTATTTCTTTTTACTCCATGGGAAATGATACAAACCAAGGTATGTGAATGACACCTGTCTCTTACACATGACTCTATATAAAACGCTATCTCTATGATTTAATGATTTTTGTTTAATGACCTATTTAACAAAGAGTGGAGTCTAAATGAAGACTTGCTGTTTGTTCCCAGAAGGCTATTAAAAAAAAAAAAAAAACAAGACTATACCTATCTGTAAGGTTTTAAATTGATCAAGGTATAAATTCATACATTAACCCTCTGTGTCAGGGATGATCAAAAGTGGAGTGAATTTGAAAATGTTTAAAAAAGGATGGAAAAAAAATAAATAAATAAATAAAAATAAAAAAATAAAAAAGGATGGAAAAGAGATAAGATTTGTGATGCCATGAGGGAAACCCAAAAGGGCAATTAGTAGGTCACTCCCGTTACAGGAAGATGAAATGGACAAATAAGAAAATTCTTGATAGAAGTGAGAAATTAGAAAATCAGAGGGCAGTAAAGGCTTTATTTACTTTGCCATTACCCATTACCAGAAAAGACTGTCTATGCCATCAATGCAAAGATACATGTAGCAAAAATCCACAAAACATTTCATATTTTACAGGTGTTGGTATGATCTACAGACTCTGACATATTCTCTCAGAAGCATTAGTTTTTTTCACAAAAGAAGGGGTTCAACCATAAGTGATTGGCCTTTATTTTTGTTACCATATTCACCTTGTTTCCCCCAAATTTACATCTTTTTGCCAGACATACTAAATCTCTTTTCCAGGCTTATTAAATCTCTTTCGTGCTAATGTACTCACTTCCTACAATTTGCACTACATTACCCCAAATTTGTCCTCACTCTGCAGAAGTGCTTTATGAAGACTCTCATTGTTTGCCAAGAAATTAACTCTCAAGAACAGGCAGAGGTTCCTATACAAGTGCTAATGAGCACTTGGCTCCCACACAGCAGCCACTGCAGCCCCCACACAACAGTGTTAAGTATTTAACACCTTTAGGGAAGCCTCCTGGGTTGAGGACAAAACCCTCAAAGGAGGATGTTCTAATCCCCAGCCCCGGGTTCTCAAACTCTGGCTTGTTTCTCAGATTTCAGAATCACACAGGGCACTTCCTAAAATAAAGATCCTGACGCTGTGGGGCTGGAGTGAGGCCCAGGAATCTGCATTTTTGTGAGTCCATCCTCCCATTTGTAGTTCTAATGCAGCCAGTTCACGGATAAGGTTTACTGTGGGTTATCCCAGTTAGTGCTTGCAGTCCTGACATGATTACTAACAGAACCCCTCATTCTCTAAGTATCCTTGTTTGGACAGAGTGTATCATCACCAACACTGGGCCCAACGTGGACCACATTTTGAGCAGCCCTATTCTAGACTGTCTTCAAGGACCACTCACTGATCTCCAGATCACTCTATCACAGTTGCACCCATTCATGTGACAACTATTTTTGAGTGCCTACTATCAGCCAGGTGTTAACCTAGGTGCTGGGACTCAGTAGCAAATCAAGCATGTAGACTACATTCTGTAAGAGGGGGAGAGTCAGGTAATAAACAGGGAAGCAACACACATAACATACACAAAAACATACAAAAAACAACATCAGTTAGAAAATGCTGGGACAAACCTGAGACAGGAATTGACCTAGAGAGTACCTGTGGGTGGGGAGAAAAACAGAGTGATCAGGGAAGAAGGCCTGGCTGAAGAGGTGACAAGGACAAAGAACCGGAAGCATAAGCTCTTGATGCACAGGAGAAACAGAATGTCACAGTCAGTGTGGCTGATGGTAGAGAGGGATAAGATGAGGCCAGAAAAATAATCATCATAATGTCACAGTAAGCCAGGTACAGTTACAAACTCTTTATGTACATTAGTTCATTTCATGTACATGAAACACTCCATGAAGAAAGTACTCTTCTTCCCATTTTATGGATGAGGAAACTGAAACCTAGAGATTTAAGTAATTTGACCAAAGACCCACAAGGAGCAAGTGACAGAGCCAGGATTCAAAGCCAGGCAATCTGGTTCCAAAGTCCATGCTCTCAAAACATCTCTCCATGATGACAATAATAATTGTACTGGTGATTATAATAATACCTAATAATATCAGCTAATCTTATGTGAATGTTCTCTATTATACTCTTTTCAGGTGTAGCCCCATTTCATTCTCATTCCAAAGACCTTTGGAGATAGACACTATTATTTTCCCTATTTTGCTTATGAGAAAAACTGAGTCAAAAAGAAGGGATTATAGCTTGCACATGGTTACAAGTCAGCAAGTGTTAGAGCAGAAATAGATTACATTGAGTCTGGAAAATCATAAAAGGTTGAATTAGAAAACTTCAGCCTTTTTCTATACATATGGTTTTGCTCCAAATGATTTTCCAGTAATTTTCCTGGCTTTTGTATATCTTTAAAGTGGACTTTCAGTATTAACTTTGGAATCTCTTAAGAACCACTCAATTTTTTTTTTCAACATCTAAATTCTTTTCTCCTAAACTATCACACTTTGTGGGCTTCCCTATATTTCCTCGGCACATTTTCACATTTCTACGCCTTCTAACTGTGCTTTTGCTTTCATTTTGCCACTTAAGTAGCTACGGTTTGTGTCACTTCCTTTTCATTTACAAAGACCAGATTTTTAGGATTCTATATTTTAAATTAAATATTTTTGAAGCCCTACCTCCTGCCAAGGGTACAAGAGGTCCAGCTCTTAAGTCTCCAAGTACACTGCAGTGGAGGGACACAGCTGTGTGCATCTAATATATAAGGCATGACACAAGAAGTGCCCCTGGACTTAAGTGCATTTTTTCATCAGCCCACAAAGCTCATCCCCACACTCCCACAGCATCATCACAAAGCACACCGTTTTCTCCAAACAAAAACCACTTTAGGTTATTATTCTGTACTTACTTCTCCCTTTTAAAGTTGTTCTTTAAATCATTCTAAAATGAACACCACATGCATAAAATGCTGGGGCTTAGAGCCATAGCAGTGAGCCCTCCGCCCTTGAAGGAAGAGCTTTGAAAATGAGTGGAATGCAAAGTAAATAGTCTATGTGTGCTAATTCCAGAATTTTTGCAGACCTGATGATTTTCTAAGCTCAAAAAACATATCCCATTGTCCCTTTAGCTTCTTCACTCTTATTTCACAAATAATAATAAATCTGAAGCACAGAGAGGTTAAATGACTTGCTCAAAGTCACACAAATCAAACGGGAAATACTATGAACACTCAAAGAAAGAGAATAGATGAACAGGATACCATCTTCACCAGGCAAAGAGACGGCAATCTGGGAGTCTGTATCAAATCTCGTAAACATGGGGGGAAGACAACCAGAGAACAATTCTAAAGAACAAAGCAGAAGCAGATCATATTTAATCTAATCAAAATCTAGCACGTGTGCTGGAGAAATCATCCAGCTTTAGATTTTCAAAAACCATTAGTTGTCAAATTAGATGGAAGATGAAAGAAGAAATTGCCTTTTGCTGAGACCTACTGCTAAATTTGGTCAATTTTGTTGTTTATCAGTGCATAAAGTCCTTGCACTTACCATTTGACAAATCTGAAAGAAAAAAAAAAAACACTTGCTGCAATCAGGTGAAGTAGGTTATTAATGGTTCTGAACAGATACACAGAATTGCCTCATCCTGAGGCAATTAAGGCTGGGAAGAAAGCGTGTTTAAAATCTCTGAGGACTAACTATCATGGAACAGGTGGTCTTCTACAATTGTCATTGTTTGTGTCATTCTGAATTGTTCAGTATATTTCTTCTTTTTAACAAAGCACTCATGAATTCAGAGGTCTTCCTTTCTTTTTACCCCCAGCTCAACAAAAGAGGAAAAATCGAAGCCAAAAATAACTAGCGCTGTAACACTTCATGCCACCAAACTTGGATGAAAATTGACACAAACCAGTAAAAACGAAAACAGAAATCAAATAAACCCAATACTGTCAGGTGACTTTTGCAAGTTGAATCCCTGAATCACTTTGATCCTAGCAACTCAGTTTAATATTCTTTGCCTGTCAAAATTGTCAAGCAAAGCCCTTGTAAATTACTGAGGTCAAAGTTCTTGGGAGAGAAAACTTACTGTTTCCAAATATAAAGATATAGGTAACCAAAATTCATTTCAGTGTCCAAGTTACTATTTAAATGTCTTTTCCTCCAGGAATCTATCATCAACCATCTCCCCTCCACACACACGTATATGCACTAGCATGGCATCAGATCAGATCATCCTAAGTGATCTCTCAAAGTGTCCTGCCCTCCCCTTAGCTTAGCAAGGTCACACCTCAGTGCCACTGCTTGTATTACTTACTGTCTTTCCTTCTTTCAAACTGTATTCAGCCTCAAGTAATGGAATAACAAAAAAAAAAAAATACTTAAACCATAAACATACTTATTCTCTCCCTATCATGAAGATGGAAGATGGAATGGATCGACATGGCCATCAAAGGACTAACTTCTTTCTTTCCTTCCTCTCTGTTCACCCTCAGCTCATGGTCACACTCCCCTCATGGTCACAAGATGCTTGCAGCAGCTCTCCAGACAACCTTAGGGTGGAATCCTGATGGAGTCACTTACATACTGAGTGGATAACCTGTGTCCTGGTGTGTCTGTGGAAAGTTCTTCTTACACCTGCTGTCTGGGCATAACTATCCCTAGTATCTGCTTTCATGTTCAAAAGCGTCTCTGGATGAGAAATTATATGATCACTCTCTTGAACGTTCTGGGCAAGTTTCTTCAATTCTTTGAGACTCAACTTTCTTTATAAATGAAGAGGACACCTCTTGCATGAGGTACATGTGAGTGACAATTAAATCAGATATCTTATGTAGGGACGCCTGGGTGGCTCAGCGGTTGAGCATCTGCCTTCAGCTCAGGGCCTGATCACGGGGTCCTGGGATCGGGTCCCACATGGGCTCCCTGCATGGAGCCTGCTTCTCCCTCTGCCTGTCTCTCTGCCTCTCCCTCTGTGTCTCTCATGAATAAACAAAATCTTTTAAAAAATCAAAGATTAAATAATAACGTTGAATTTAGTATAATTCTGTTTAATTTTATTAACTTATTAATATTATTTCTTTTGATGAAAGTAAGCAGAGGGAAAGGGAGAGGCAGGCTCCCTGCTGAGCAGAGAACCTGATGCCAGGCTCAATCCCCAGGCCCCAAGACCCCAGGATCACCCCCTCACCCCTCCAGCCAAAGGCAGATTCAACCAACTTAGTTACCCAGGCGCCTCCAGTATCTTTTCTAGAGAAAATAAAGCACTGCATTTGTGAGAGCCTAAGAGGCAAGGACAGTAGTCAGATGGAGACATATGCTTTGCCCCGTCCTTTCAGAGGGAATGTTTTGCCCAACCTACTGTGATGAAGAACTCTGCACACGCTTCTGGAGTAAGCGTGTGATAGTGCTGACAACAGCAACACAAATAACTGAACAACTTCAAAACAAGGACATTTTTAAAAAGGGATAGGCATTCCTTATGAGTATGATGAGGATTGAATTTTTTTTAATCATTCACTATAGGTTTGACATAAACTCTATATGATTGGAGATGTATGTGGAACGAAGTAGAGTTGAAGGGATGATGAATTCATACATTCAGATTAGATGGTGTTCTGCATCCTGAACTGGCCTTTTTTCCCCAAGAGCAGGTCCTTGGAACTGAAGTATCTTTTTTTTACGATTTTATTTATTTATTTATTCATAAGAGACACAGAGAGAGGCCAAGACATAAGCAGAGGGAGAAGCAGGCTCCACAGAGGAAGCCCGATGTGGGACTCGATCCCAAGACCCCAGGATCACACTCTGACCCGAAGGCAGACCCTCAACCACTAAGCTGCCCAGGTACCCCGAAATATCTTTTTTAATTTTTTGCAAAAACGAAGCTTAACTCCACATCAGGCTCCCTGCTCAGCAGAGTCTGCTTCTCTCTTCTCTCTCTGCACCTCCCCACTACTCATTCTCTCTCTCTCTCTCTCTCTCTCTCAAATAAATAAATAAATAAATAAATAAATAAATAAATAAAATATTTTTTAAAAAGTAACATTCTCTGGAAGGCGCCGTTGTTTATCATAGACAGAAAGAAACAATCCCTTCCTGGGGTGCCTGGGTGGCTCAGTCGGTTAAGTGTCTGACTCTTGATTTTGGTTCAGGTCATAATCTCGGGGTTCTGAGATGGAGTTTTGCAGAGGGCTCTATGCTGGGCATAGAGCCTGCTTAAGATTCTCCCTCTGCTTCTCTCTCTCTCTCCTCTCTAAAATAATAATCATCATCATCACATCCTGAATTCTGATGCTTTATCCTCACATCCAAATAAAATTAAGTCAATCTGCTTCTTGGAAAATTCGAAAATACTTGCTTCTCTGTGCCATTATATAGTGGAACTACTATCTTTCACTGATTTTATAAACCCAGCTTAACTCTGTAGTGCTCAGAAAGAAAGAAAAAATCCCAATTAAAATATGCTAAGAACAATAGAGCTATCTTCTCCCAGTAACAAAAAATACCCTGGAAAAGTATCTAGACTGTGGCACTATCATGCCACCAATTAGAAAGATTTTTTACTGTAGAATAGAATCATAGGGGGGAAAAGGAGGATGAAGCCAGCTGGTGACCCAGGAACACCCAAGCAGGATAAGTGATATCCCCAATCCCCAAAATATCATGTAAGCCCCAATACAAGTATTAATGTCAATATCCCCATTCTAGGATGGGTATTAAGAAAGCCACACTAATTCTCAAGCTAATAAAGAAGACATTCTTGAGCAATAAAGCAATTATCTTCCCAAATTTCCAGCCTTCAGAATGCAGCAACAAATTTAGATTATATAAGGCAGGTGTCAACAAATGCCTAACTGCCTGATGGGCAAGAAGAAACAGCATTTTCCCAACTCAAACTATATACTCCAGATATATTTTGTTGGTTCATAAAAGCATGACTAGACTGTCAAATCTTCAAAATTATCAGCATTTACTTATTTCAGAGACAGCAAATCATTTCCCCAGATCGGAGTGCCTGGGTAACACAATCGGTTAAGCATCTAACTTCAGCTCAGGTCATAATCTTGGTGTCCTGGGATCAAGCCTGTATTGGGCTCCCTGCTCAGCGCAGGAGTCTGCTTGTACCTCTCCCTCTACCCATCTGCCTACTTGTGCGCTCTCTCTCAAATAAATAAATACAAACTTTAAAAAAATCATTTCCCCAGAGCTACTGTAAATCTTGCAATATTCAAAGCCTTTTGTGTAGTTATTAATTGATCAAATATTATTTTCTCCCAATATTTTCCTAGGGAAATGACTTAATTTGAGGACATTTACCTTTTTCAGTTTAAAAAGTTGTAATAGGGGCAGCCCTGGTGGCTTAGTGGTTTAGAACCACCTTCAGTCCAGGGTGTGATCCTGGAGACCCAGGATCAAGTCCCACATTGGGCCCCCTGCATGGAGCCTGCTTCTCCCTCTGCCTTGTGTCTCTGCCTCTCTCTCCCTCTCTCTCTCTCTCTCTCTCTCTGTCTCTCATGAGTAAATAAATAAAAAAATCTTTAAAAAACAAAAAATAAAAAGTTGTAATAGGATGAATATTTCATTTTTTAAAGGCAAAATTTTACTAATTTGGCCAATTATTACAAATTAAATTAAAATCAAACACAAGGCAATCAACGTAGTTTTTCTAGGCCACTAAAGAGCACTTTGCTCCCTAAATGAAATGGAGAGAAATAAAGTAATAATGAAGTATATATTTTAAGTTATATACTACTAAGCAGATAGTATTTGGATAATTTATTCTATGCTAAATTATGCTTTCAGATTTCTACCTGCTGTGTGTATACTGTAGTTGTGCAAGTCCTACCCACATTCATATTCTGGCACTAATCTTGGTTCTTACAGCTTCTAAAGGTTTTTATCTAGATGTCTATATCACATCACGTATTTCAGTCTTGGAATCACAACGTTCAATGGACCAAGGACTGGAGGCCTCCTTTTCTCTCAAATAAGAGTCCACTGAAACAGTGTATTACCATATCATCCCTACTGCACCCTATTTCCAGGGTTTTCAGAATAAAATAGGGTTCTAGTGAATGATCTGTCTTGCCATCTTTAAGAAATCCAGTCCACACACAGGACTTTAATTTCACTGTTTTCATTGAGAGCTTTTTGTTCTAAAGCGTGCACAGATACCACAAAGTTGTGAGAGGCACAGATCTGCTTTTCAAAGAGATTACAGTCATCCCAAAAGCTGGATGGAGACCAGAAGGCCCAAGTCTGACCAGCTATGTTGATTTAGAATCAGTTCATTTCCATAAGCCTCATTTTTTTCACCTGTACAATGAAGGATTTGATGTGGTATTTGGATCTCCACCAAATACAAGCCTCTCTTATGTTATATTTTACTCCCGAAGTTATCTAAATGATGAAAAATTCTCTAGACTCTCATATTTCGTTTTAGCCAGGTTTCATGCTCACCTTTCTCTCATTAGATCCCTGAAGGTAAATGGATCCCTTCAAATTTTTTCAGGCGATGTTAGTTTTATAAAAGTTCTCTCAATGCTTATTTCACTATAAAAAAGATAAAATCATGAAAGTATTAATTCTTAATTCTCGGGGATCCCTAGGTGGCTCAGGGTTTAGTGCCTGCCTTCTGCCCAAGGCGTGATCCTAGAGTCCTGGGATCGAGCCTGCTTCTCCCTCTGCCTGTGTCTCTGCTTCTGTGTGTGTGTGTGTGTGTGTGTGTGTGTGTGTGTCTCATGAATAAATAAATAAAATCTTTATTTAAATAAAGAGAGTATTAATTCTCTAACAGTGATGCTCTCTAGGGGTATAAAAACATTCTTTTGAGTTCATGTGTGTGTGTGTGTGTGTGTGTGTGTGTACAAAGCTGATCAGAACAGACTTGGGGTTGGCCAGAGGGGAGGAAGGTGAGGGATGGGTAAAATAGATTAAAGGGAATAAGAGTATACTTGTTATGAGGTCCGAGTTATTTATAGAATTGTTGAATCATTACACTGGAAACTTCAAAAATAATATTTTTTTAAAAGAAAAGAATAATTCCATATATGAAATCACTGTTTTGAATTCTCAACATTATAGAAAATTGGGAGGACATTTGCTCTTTTAGAACTAAAAGGGCCCCTGAGTGTTCTTTCAGACACCGTACACAAAGAAGGTGTATCAGGTTCATCATGACCAAGGTGGTAAAAATCCCCACCTGAAAAACAAACAGGCAGCCATAAAAGTCCGCCTGCACTTAGGGACGCACTTAGGCTGGCTACACCCTCCGTTTTTCAACAGAGCATTTCAATGCAGGTTGGCACAACATGTTCTGGAATATCAGCTCCAACTCCAAAATATAATGTGTCCAGTGTGAGGTAAATATCACTGCAGCCAATATGAATAAACTGCTTTCCTATTTTTATTCTATAGTTGTGTTATACCAAAACCCACGCTGTTTTAAAGATATAATGAGTGATTAGGGTAGGAAAATACTGAAGAACTTGCTATAAAGATACGATTGTGAATAAATATTTTCTGCATTTATAATAGCATACACATAAAAACTATTTCTAGTCAGCTGCTATATAATATTATGCTTTTTAATAAATGCCAGCATATTAAAGGTGTGACTCAACCAGTGTCTAAATTAAGGCTCTCTTGCAGAAGCTTATTTAACAGGATAGAATATCTAAAATTTGAAATATAACATGATCATTAGAGAAGGTGGCATATTATCAATCTTATTCCATAGCAAACAGTTAACTATCATTTGTTACATTGGCTAAAAAAAAAAAAATTTAAAGACTATCCCATTACAGGTATCTTTACCCTTGTATAAATGAACAACCTTTTTAAAAGGTTTTTAACTCATAAATCTGCTTCAATCCTTGCATTGGGGGGTATATATATATGTGTTGTATGTGTGAATATACAAATACATATATAAAGCCAATGTTTTAAAATATATTGACCAGTTGAATAATTATTTTAATTCACATTCATACTTCATGAAATAAGATGATCATATAAACTGTATTCTTCTACCTTAGTCGATTAAGGTCATACAACCATATTTCCAATATAAGGTTTGTTGATATTGAAAACAACAAATATTATAGAGAAATTTTTCCTTTGGGAAAGAAATTGTAATTAACTCTCATCCTCATTCCTAAGCATACTAGATACTAAAACTTGACTGAAGTATTTTCTTGGTCCACCAATAAGCTTAAGCAATAGTATGTATTTTCTTACAATCTGACCAACCACACAGCAAAATCACGCATATTTAGGAAACTTAATTTTCTTTATCATCCTTCATTTCAATGGCTGTGCTATGATCTTGCCTTGAAATCTTCATAAGAGAAAGAGGATATTTAAGCTAAAAGAAAAGGTGTATTAAGCCATTGCAAGCAAAGTATTTTTCAGTAGATAGGAAAAAATAGATCTAATGGATTTATTTAATTGTTAGAAAATCATCTCTAATAATAGCCAAATAATAGTTTTACTCACTTGTTTGAATATGTAACAATAATATAAACCTGGGTCTCTGACTAATTGCAGACCAGAACTTCATGATATTTCAGGAGCTACAGATATTTATAGTGTTCGGGAAACGGCATAACAACTAACTGAGAATAAAAACGACTTTTAATCAAAGAAATATGCTACAAAGATTCTTAGAGGTAACTAAAAATTAGCCTTTTCTATTAAAGGAGAGTTGTGGGGGGAAATTCAGAGGTATTTAACTGATAGCAATAGAAAAATATATTTTTTGAAAAATATATTTAAATCGCTGTATGGTTCTAGGAATTAGATCATTCATTTGAGATGAATATATCTTAATTTTTAAGTGATAATCAAGGAGTGGGGTATAAAAACGTCGGGGTTTATGCAGATGATCAGAGATTTCTCATAAAAATTTGAAGGAATTTGAGATAAAGAGGAGACTCTACAGAAAAGTTTGGGGAAGAGTAATGGTCAATCAATGCTAATGTTTTATTCTATAGACTCAAAATAAAGAGCTCCTGCCAAGTCTTCTAGAATTCTAAGTGCTTATTAAATGTGAGATCAGAACCATTTTCCCCATTTTAATCTTACTCTAGAGAAAGCACACATTATAAGGCCTTGTGCTCACCCTATCAGGGGCTACCCTATCAGGGGCTACCCAAGAATGGCTATGCCTTCAGCCAGGTGGAATTACATAAATTAGCATTTCTTAAAGTCACAGACCTTACAGCTCTTATCTTCGCTAATTCTATGTCGCCTACGCTGATTCTGCCCCCACCACCTCTGTTTTCATGTTTGTATTTATGACTTATTTTTCTGGGCATATTTTTTTGTTTGTCTCTATGTTTGCACACGCAGGCATATATCTGTGTTTGTGTATAATAAAACGGTTACTGAGAAATGCAGAGACAGTTAATTGTGGGATTCTTAACCCATTAACGCAAGTCATCCACTCTATTTTCTCTGCAACATATGTGTGCTGAAAAATCACTTTCCTAAAGAAAGAACACCATTCAGGAACTTGCTTCTCAGGAACTCACTTCAGAAACATTTTACCTCCTTCAGCCCCTCATCCCATCGCTATCTCTGCTTATAAAACACAGGTTGCCTTGGGCTCCATGAATAAATAAATATACATCAGCCCTTTGGGAAAATGTTTGTGCACACCTTTAGCTAGAGTCCTGTGGAGTTTCTAAAGCTGGAGGGGATCAACTAATTGAATAGCAAAGCATCTATATTTTTTAAAAGAGAACCTTTTTAACAATCTGAAATGACTTAGTTTTCTGTTCTAATGCTCATTCGGCCCTCAGCTTCTGTAAATTTCAAAGCCTATATACTTTCTTCCAAAATTACCTTTACAGAAGTCTAGTAGATTGTGAATTTTGCTTGTGTAAGAAAATATTAAGACTTGGTAAGCCAAATAGTGTGTTATTCAATCAATTTAGTAGAGTTCCCATATGAACTCAAGAGGTCTGGAAGTCATTACAGACGGATTTCTCTCTCTCTCTCTCTCTCTCTCTCTGTCTTTTGAGAACATGATCCAAATAGATGACTCCTACAACTGGCAGTTCTATCCAAATCAAAGTAAATGGAAATGAATTATTTGGTTTTGAATGGGAAATCGATAAGTAGAACATCCTAAATAATCCAAGCTTCCTGACCCGCAGAGTAATCCTCACCAAACTTAACAGGAGAGGATACTCTTTCTGAGTTAAAATCCCTAACTCTTTGCTACTCGGGAAATTATATCTGAGATCAACTGCAGTCATTGAGAAAATTAATTACTCATCAAGAGATTATGGAGATCTTCACATTTTCCCCCATTTATTCCCCAAGTTTGAGAGCCTGTTTTGGCCGCGACGATTTCCTGCATCACTACTGAGACACAGAAGGCAATCCCATCCCAAAACGTTCCTCTTCTTCGAGCTCCCCCCAAAGTCCCTTTTCCAATTAATTCCCTGGACAGCTCAAGGTTTTTTGCCTTAAGTGCAAAAGCTTTCAAGGAATCAACAAGACTTGGCAAAGTAACTTTGCTTCCACCCGCGGGAGGGGGTGGGGGGAGCCCTGGGTGCCCCCTTTTTCCCTGCCCCAACCTTTTTTTTTTTCCCCCTAAAATCTTGACATCCACGGGGTGGAGAAGTAGGTTAATTAGGCAGGAGTCTCTGGCTTGGCCCCCGGCTGCGGGTGGGGGGGAGGGATGCTGCGAGCCCCGCCGCCTCCCCAGCACCAGGGACGGAACCGGGGAGGCCGCGCAGGGTCGGCCGCGCGCACAATGGCGCAATTATTTGTCTAAAGTTCCATCCTCCGCGGAGCTCCTTGCATAATTCAAGCGTAATTAAGCCGACGGTGGTAGCTTTAAAGGCATGACTTTGAGAAGGGAGGGGGGTGTTTATTTACTTTGGGGCTTCGCTTAGAGAGCAGCTTCCGGATGAGCTGAAAAATGACTGCAGGAGGATTTGCACCATCTGCGTGGCGAGTTCAAAAAGTGTGTCCTCTTGCAAATCGGAGTTTTGCGAACTTTCCTCTCTCCTGCTCCCCTCCTCACTGCAACCTGGTGTCACAGTCTCGCACTCAGGAACAGCTGGCTCGAAAGACAGTTCCACCTGGGAACTGTGCTCACATGCCCAAGAGTCCAAATGCTGGCTGTCACCCTGGAATCTATTCCACCCATTCCACTCCCATACTGACTGGTGGCCAGAGCAGAGCTGAGTCATGCCTTTTGCTCCCTCTCTTTGCCCTGTGTCTCAGAACCTCCGAGGACTCGGAGTTTGGCCCTAAAAAGTCACCAGGTGTGGGGAAAGTTCCCCTGTGCTGAATCACACTCAAACACCCCCCCCAACACCACCACCACCACCACCACCAAAAAAGAAAGAAAAAGACAGCTTTGAGGCGAATGGGGCACACCCAGCCCGGGGGTGGGGGGTGAGGGTGGAGGTGAGAATAAAATCCTAGTGTTTTGTCTACATATTGTTATTCTTTCCTTAGTTATATCAAGATAATGGAGATGATGCAAGAGTGATGCTCAAGAGCAAAGGTTAGAAATGGCACTACTTGTGGCCCTGGCCAGCCAGGGTTGGCTCCTGCTAGAGCTGGAGTTCAAAGGGTTCCTCTCTGCACTGTCCAAAATTGTAAATATACACTCTAAAATAACCACCTATCCCCAGCCTAGCATATAGAACCTAACATATAATAATATGCTTCCTATAAAATATTTGGTCCTCAGACACAATTCTATTGTCCTCTCTCTAAAATGGCATTACACACCTAATACAGTATTTGTCGCCATATACACAGATACCCATCCTAATATACAACATACACCAACTAATACAAACACACCGGTTAATTGCTCTTGTGATGTGTGAAAATAAAATGATAGTGCATGTCCATATTCATCAAACACAATGGTACATATTAGGTGAGACATGGAGATATGGAAATATGTAGATATAAAGCGAATATATATGTGCCCCCCCCCACACACACACACACAGACTTATGTTACACCTATGGGTGTACGTGGAATGCTGGACACTAGAGGCCGGATCTGCTTTGGGGCCGCCTTCCTCTCTCCCTTTTTACCTGTTGGTGACAACCTGCGGCTGCGGGGGGTGGGATGGGGCACCCAGAGTGGCTTGCCTTTCCTGCCCACCTGCTCACACTAGTACCACTCGCACGGGGATGGGAAGAAGTCCCTGTTCAGGCAGCAGAGGTCGGGGATGGGGGGGGCGCCCCCACAGATGGAACTCCTATTTCAGAGGAGGCCCCAGGCGCCCAGGCTACCCCAACACTCCCCAGAAGCTCAGTGTCCACGACCCTCGGTTGGAGAGGATCAGAGCTCCAGGGAGATTCCGCCTAAGTCTGCTCGGGCGGCCGAGGGGCAGCCAGGCCGCGAGGGGCCGGGCAGGGCGAGCCCCCCTCGCCGCTGCCCCGCGCCCCCCGCAGGAGCCTCCGGGGCAAGGGACGGGGAGCCCCGAGATTATTTTTGCTGTTATTCGATTTCCACCCTTAGGGTTCTTAATTCTGGCCTTTTCCAGGCGCTGTTCTATACCCCTGGGAGGGACTTGCTGGAAATTTCGTTAATTTTGAGCGACTTCTTTGCAAAAGAAGCTGAGTGAGAAGGGGACTGGTGCCGCACTGGGAAGAGCCCAGCGCGAACCCTCAGGTGCCAGCCTTCTGGAAGCGACCCGGGTGGAGGGGGGGGGATGCTTTCCCTAAGCCCAGGTCCGCCGCCTCCCCCACCCGCCCCCGCGCTGGGCGGTTAAGGGTTTGCGACTTTCTGCGCTGTATTGAGAACCTAGCATAAATGTCTATAAAAACAAAAACAAAAAACAAAAACAAAAACAAAAAACTTGGTGGAAAGAATTTGATGAATGTGTCTAATTGGTTTAACGCGCCATCTATTCACCAGAAGAAAAGCTCCATCATTAGTCTTAATTAAGTTTTTTTTTTTTTTTCCTTAAGTCGCTGCCTTTAATGATCATAGAAACCGAGGAATCCAACACCAGCATCTGCGTCATTTTAATTGCCCTGTTTATTCGTCGGGGATGTGGCAAAGTTACCCAATATTTTCCCACATGCTCTGCTACTCTTGGGGGAGCCCCGCGAGCAGGGCCGGCTCGCGTCCAACGCAGAGGCAAAGCGCAGCGTTTGCAAAGCTGCGGCTGAGCTGCCCGCGCCGCTTGCAGGCTCCTGGGCTCCGCGCGCCCCCGAGCGCCCGCGGTCCGAGCCACGGGGACAGCCGCCCCAGGAACGGTTTGCCATCGGATTTGTCCTCGGCAAATGTCTCACCGAACAAAAACTGCACGGAAGCGGGCCCCTGCAACTGGCGGATGGTGGTTCTAGAAAAAAAAAAAATAATAATAATAATAATAACTGCAAAAAAAAGCTTCTCCACTCCAGGCCGCATTGGGAGGCTGCTGCTGGTCCCCGTGCAGTCTGCCCAGGGAAACCTGAACTAACAAGAAAAAAAAAAAAAAAAACACGGTTGCCACATCCCCTTCCCAAAGTGGTCGGGACCAGAAGCTTCTGCGTTGATGCAAAACTTTTTTTTTTGATTCCTACAGTTTTCCTGGTTAGGAAAACCAGAAAACAGACTTCCTAGACATTTGGTTCCAGGTCCCCACCACCGCCCTCCCTCCCCCCTTCCCACAGCAAATGACACCAGCAAGGGACCAGGGCCCAGGTCAGAATGCCTAAAACTCATCTGTGTTTCTTCTTCATTGAGTTTTGACGATTAAGCTTAGAGGAGTCAGGACCCCAAACGATTTCTCTCACATTTGTCTGGGAGGAATTGAAGCTTCTGCTACTCAGGACTCTGGCCTTCATTCAATTACCCCTTAGCTATTCTCTGGGTCTTTTTTTTTTTTTAATCAAAAACAATCCAACTTCCTGACCATTGATGGAGAAATGGCACAAACCTGAGTCACTGAAACCCTTGAGTCTGAGTCAAAGACTTTTGATTCAGTCAGGCCCTGGGATGTTTTGTTTTGTTTTGTTTTGTTTTGTTTTTTTCAGCAGCAACATCTTAATTGCATTTTAAAATTTTTTTTTTTTTGTGGTATGATTTTTACCTCCAACTTTCTAAATTCAGGATTTCGAGAAATAAAGGGATTAAGACACAAGCCACCTAAACCAGATAAAAAGGTCTTACTCTCCAATGTCTGGCAGACAGTTGTTAATCAAAATGGAATTTAAGACTTTTTTTTTTCTCTAATGGAGAATGAGGATAATGAGGAAATTGGTGCCAAGAGCAGCCCACTATTTTTTTTTTCTTTCCCAGAGCTAGGAGGCAAGTGGCTGACTCTTTGGCAAGTGCCATTTAGCCACAGCGCTGAACTGGGGCACCACTGTGCTTTGAGGCTGCTCAAGCTTGGCTCTCTGAGGATCTGAACCACTCTGTTGACGTTGGACACAGTGAGGGCCTGAAAGGCAGACCCGAGGCAGCTGGACAAGCCTTGCACTTGGCTGCTCAGGCCGCAATTCAGGGAAATGTGTCCCACAAATTCTTCTGAAATAGGAGCCATGGAACATGAAGAGTTTGTTTGGGTGGAGATGGGTCTGGAAGCGGTAAGAGGCCTCATCTCAGGAGCCATTCCCATTACTTCATCTCCTACCTGCTTTGCAAACTTCCCCTTGGCCTGTCGACCTCCTACAGCTCCAGATTTCAGGAGGGCAAAGTCATTTCACCCCAGTGAGCTCCCACTCTGTGGAACAGATTGAAGTCCCAGTTCTCGGAGAGTCTGAATCCAACAAAAACCAGTCTAAAACTCAATGATCCATCATGACATTACATACCCCTACTGCTCCCAGGGGTAGCAGTACTGATCCCCACCCTTGTCGGAGAGGGGATGGGGCAGGTGCTGTGGGAGAGGGAGAGTGTTGGAATTTAGAGTAGGAGAAACTCAGTCCAGGCCGTTGAACCCTTGGGGCAATTTCCATCAGGGCCCCTGAGTGAACCAAGACCACCCCCCATACACCCACTAGCTCAGGGGTCCTCTGTTACCTATCTTCTGTATGGAACACACCAACTTCTCCAAGAAAGGCAACTTTTCCAATTTATCCCAAGACAGATAACTTGGGATAAACGAAGAATTCCTGTTTAACAAGATCATTCTTGCTTCCAGTTTTATTGTGATTTTCAACCTCCTATTCTTTTGTTTTGTGGTGATAGTTCTCCTCCCATCCTCATTCTTCCCACCGTCCCCCAGAGTCTGGACTTCTTTGCACCTGCACTGTTAGTTAAGGAGGAAAAAAATGCCTGGAGATGCTGCTGGGCTGCTGGAGGGGAGACAGGAAAGAAAGCCTGGTGGCCTGGGGCCCCGGTGAGGCAGGGACCCCGTGGGTGGGGGTCTGGGTAGCCCGCCCTGGTCTGTTTGTGCACGGAGTTGGTGCAGGGGCAGCAATGGAGTCTCCAGCCCCGGAAGGACAATGGGCAGCTGGACAGCTGCAGCTGCCACAAAGGAGACCCTCAGCCGAGGCACTGTTTACTTAGTGTCGGGCCTGACCCCAGGTCTGCTGGAGGCCGGTACAGATGCTGATCCCACCCTGGGAACCGGCTTTCACCCCTCCGTGGTCCACACTGGCCTGTGTGTGTTTGCAAACAACTTAATTGACTTCCGTAATATTCATATGCTGGCCTTAGCTTTGGAGAACTGGAAGGGGAAGACTTGTGGGGCAAAGGGCTGAGGCCTCTGGAGGCTTGGCTCCCCATACACGGTCCAGACCGCCTGACTGATTATTGTGGCTTCTTTCCGGAGGAAGCAGAGAGTCTCTGGCTTGTAAAATTTTACTGTTTTAATTTTCCAGCCTCAATGTCCAGAAGAAGCCAGACAGCAGGCCCACAGGCCACTGTGCAAGCGAGAACAGCCCTTCTTCCCAAAGCCTGCTCACCCCGCCAACACAGACCCACACAACACGTTGCATGCCAGGGCAGAGAATTCTCTTTGTGCACGTGAAGAGGTCATTCATCTGGGACTGCTACTGGTCTAGTCCTTTCCATGATCTTCTACGGACACACCTAGTAATCACAATCCCTGACTTCTCAGCTTGCCTTAGATTGAAAAAGTGGAAGTCAGCTAGTCTTTCTTGCCAGAAGTATCTAAAAAACATTGAGAATTTGTTTCTTAGATGTGCAAATTTAGGGGCCAGCAGGCAAGGAGATGCCTCACTTGACTGGGTCTCTCCCACAGTGTCTCCCTCTTGGGGGGCCACTGTCTTGGAAAAGCTGCCAGGACAGCTGTGTGGCTACCCCAAGATCCGGGGTGACCTAAACCCCATCCCAGTCCACATCTAGGCCTGAAGATCCTGCCACATCCTCCCGGTGCTGAAACTGTTTCCTTTGAGCACGTCCTGAACTTAATTTGTCGAGCCAGCCCTGAACACCCCTTCTCTTCCCCGGATTTCAGCACATCTCAGTTTTCCTAAGTGCCCCCGTAGGACTGAGGGTGGGGGTGGGTTTTTCCAGGAGCTTCCTCTATGAGGAGGGCCGGCCTGACACCTGCGCTAAGACTTGCTTGAGGAGATAGTTGGAAACCTGGCTGGGGCAGAGGAAGCCGAGCTGCTAGTGCCCCCCACTCCTCTTTTTATTCCCCTTCCTAACATTGTTCAAAATGACGGTCTAGTCCAGATATGACGAGGCCAGCGCCTCCCTTGAAATGGAAACAGAGGACTGAATAAAGAAGAAAAAGTACTTTGTAGTCGGCCTCGTCCATCTTTAATTCAGAGACGCATCGATACTCCAGGGAGCTCAGCCTTTCATCTCTTTGATTTTTTTTTGTTTTGTTTTTTTTTTTTTTTTTTTTTTTTTTTTGTTTAACACCAGATCTGTTATGGACTAAAATTCCTAGGTTTTCCATAGAAACATCTCCATTCCTTCGGGATATTGATGTTTTCTTCTTCCTGGGGGTTATGATATGGTAAATCAGATTCAGAAAAGAAGGGACAATGCCAGCATTCATGGGCCTGGGGTGGGGTTTCTCTCCGCCTTCCCTCTCCCTCCCCCTTCCCCCCCCCATATTCTCTCTTCTCTTTCCCTCCCTCTCTCATTCATTCATATTCATTCATATTCATTCTCATTCTGTCTCCCTCTCCCTCTCTCTGCCTCTCTCCCCTCCCTCCCCCATCCCACCCTCTCCTCTTCCTCCTCCTCCTCCTCCTCCTCCTCCTCCTCCTCCTCCTCCTCCTCCTCCCCCTCTTCCTCCTCTCCTTCCTTTCTTCTTCCTTTCTCTCTCTGCTTCATTTTCTCCCCGTTGTTCTCGGGGAACCGAAATAGGGTTGTGCTTCTGGTCCCTTCAAGCCCTTTCAAGCGTCTTCAACTTTGGCGGTGGCAGCAGCAGGTTGCGTTGCCATGGAGACGGTGCTGTGTGGCGGAGGCCGGGGCGGCCGCAGCTCGAATCCCCCAAACAATGCCGCGCCAAGTGCAGGTTCCTCGCCCTTTTCCGTGCACTTTTTCCTTCTAATGGGGCTAGTGGCCTCAAATGGGCGCTGTATCTTGACACGACAACAATCCCTACCCCCTCGCTTGCCCCCCCCCCCCACCTCCTCCCCTGCTTTTCCTTCCTCCCTCCGGGTCTTTGATCTATTAAAAATCAAAAGAACAAAGTCACAGAGGAAAGTTGGGTTTTGTTGTGGCTGCCACGGCACAAAATGGGCCTCTTCAAACAGAGTGTGGTGGAAGCCACGTCCGACAATGCTGATCCAGGATTGGTTGTAACTACAGGTCAGACTGGACAGCTCTATACAAGAGAAGGCAAATCCAGGCCTGCCGAGGAGTGGCCAGATTCTCCATCCCAAATTGGCTGCGGGGCCTCCTGGGAGCCAGGGATGCCTCCAGTCAGGCTCCGAGTGCAAGATGAGGGACATCAGGGTCCTGGAAAGGCCTCCAGGTGAGGAGCCACAAGGACTTGGCGCTACGATATCTGCTCAATCTTAAGTCATCTTACAAAGCCCCCGTGTAGCATTGGACTCTGCCCAAATCTGGACACGCTTCGGCTTCCCCTACAGTGCTTGGCACACAGCAGGTGATCAATAAATAATCGCTGGTTGTCCCAGATGCTGGTGCACTGCCAAGCCCTCCACTAGGGGGCAGGAGAGGGGGTTAACCCTAAGGGAGGGAGGGGTTAACCCATATAAGAAACAATATCCTATTGCATACTTGTGATTTACTGAGAGTAAATCTTAAAAGTCCTCATTACAAGAAAAAAAAAAATGTGTGACTTTGTGTGGTGACAGGTGGTAACTAGACTTATTGCAGTGATCATCTCACAGGGTATACAAATACCAAATCCTTCTGTTGTACACCTGAAACTATAATATATGTCAATTATGCCTCAATAAAAAACAAAGAAACAACCAACAAGCCACACTTTGCCATATAGTATGACTAGATGTTTGGAGGAAAATGCCAAACGATCTGTAAACAGACACTGAATTCAGGGGTCCCCCCCTACAAGTGACAGTAACATTAATATTATCATCGTTATAGTTATGAGTCATTTGCCAAAATTATTTCTGGTGAGACCGTCTCTGAGCCAAAACATACATGGACCATTTTCCCAAAACCAAGGCCATTGTAAGATCATCAATCTTGGTTGAAGGTACCTGGAGGACCATTTCTTTAGATAATACATTCATCGCCCACAACTTAAATATAGTAGCAATTTTAACTGAACTGGTTACATCAAGTCTAATATGCAAACAACAGGCTTATAGATTGATTTTGTCCCATTGAGTTTTCTATTTTGATAGCAGAAAACACAGATTTGCATTACATTCATCTCAATTTCAAGCTAATAAATGGATTTTATAGACTTCAGAAATTTACTCGGTTTAGATTCAACCTTAAGTATCCAATTCCTTTGACAACCTCCGGCTTTTCCATATGAAAAAGCTCTAATTTGGGGATCCCTGGGTGGCTCAGCGGTTTGGTGTCTGCCTTTGGTCCAGGGCGAGATCCTGGAGTCCCAGGATCGAGTCCCACATTGGGCTCCCGGCATGGAGCCTGCTTCTCCCTCTGCCTGTGTCTCTGCCTCTCTCTCTCTCTCTCTCTCTCTCTCTCTCTCCATATATATATATATATATATATATAATCTTTTTTTAAAAAAGCTCCAATTTGATATAAAATTGGATAAAGGCTCCAATTTGAAAAAGGGAATAATATACAGAAATCTTAAGTGGAAGAAAGGAAAGAAGACCAACTTGAAACCTTTAAAATTTGACAACTGGATTGTCTGGGTACTGTGATGTCTATCCCAACATTTTTCAAGGAGCTGGTATGCTGATGATCTCTTGAAATATTTTAACAATGTCTATAACCTTTTTGGCTAGGAAAAAAATAACAGAAAACATGCTAGCAAATGGATATTTGACAAAATTATGTTTACTTTTTTAAAAACTGAGAGAAAAGCTAGGAATGAACATAATTTTAGCTTTTTAAAAAAGATTTTATTTATTTATTCATGAGAGACATACACAAAGAGAGAGAGACAGAGAGAGAGAGGCAGAGACTGGCAGAGGGAGAAGCAGGTTCCATGCAGGGAGCCCGACATGGGACTCGATCCCAGGTCTCCAGGATCAGGCCCTGGGCCGAAGGCGGCAATAAACTGCTGAGCCCTCCAGGCTGCCCCAAATTTTAGCTTTTTAATCTAATTCTTATTTTTAATAGCAAGATAATAAGAGAAACTGTTAATGCAATTATGTTTTTTTTCTAATGCATCTTAGCATGATTATTTGTAATGTGAGGAGAAAGGAGGGGAAAATTTGGGATATTGAACTGCTGCTATGAATTTGTAAACATGGAAATATTGTACACACTCTGTCTAAGACCTCAAAACTCTAATCCCTAGACCCAATCCTTCAAAAGCAGACTAGAAATTTCTGCCTTGGTCATTAAACCTAGAGAAAATGAGAATGAAAACTGCTGGCAAAATCAGCTGAGAGACAAAGGTATAGATATTCTTGGCCTAGGGAACCAGAATTTGAGATTTGTATTATCAAATAAACTCAAATATGAAATAAACTACAGTTTAGCATCATGACTGCTTATAGTATGTGTTCTCTAACTGCATATCACATAGACACACACAAGTTGAATTTGAAGGATTTCAATTTTTTTGTTTTCCCTCCTTTATACACATATCTTTGCAGTTCTAAATACATTAGGAAAACCACTTCCTAGACCACTGAAAAGGCATAACACGAACTGGCCAAAAGTTTCTGGGCTACTTTCCAGCCTTCAAGAAGGACTGAAGGGAGAAGTCTGTGAGGCCTCTTCACAAGCAGATGGAGAGGGAAAAGGAAGTCACCATGGTAACCACTACCCAGGTAGAAAAGGTGTTTCTGTAAGGCTGGAGCCCTCTGGTTCATTTAAAAGGAAGCCTAACCACAAAGGTAGTCAGCAAGCCCCCTAACACACACACACACACACACACACACAAAGATTCATAAACAATAAACCTTACCCAGAGAGACCGACCAGCACTTTCAGTGACCCAAGGTTCAATTACTCCTAGTTCTAATCACCATTAGCTTCATTGAAAATGGTCAATGAGGGCTTAGGAAGACATGTCCTGGACACAACCTCTTATTTTTCTCCCTTCCTCTCATGAAAGTCCTCACCATGAAGAGGATTTGGCCATTTTCTGAGAAATTAATCACTCATCAGAACAAATGTACACTTCCAGAGTGTCATCTGGCTTGAGAAATTTTTAGGGCACCATTCCCATCCAGCCAGCATCATTCGGCTCTTGAACTTCTATGTTCTTTGGAACCCCTGCCCCGTCTCATAACTATACAACAAGAGCACTTCCTATTGCTGAGATATCATTTAAATTCCCTCAACATGTGGTCCCAGAACAGCAGCTTCAGTATCATCCAGAAACTTGTTAGAAATGCAAATTTTCAGGTCCTACCTCAAGTCTACTAAGTCAGAAACTCTGGGAGTGGGCCCAGCAATCTATGGTTTTATTTATTTATTTATTTATTTATTTATTTATCTATCTATCTATTTATTTTTATTAACAGGCTCTGGGTGATTCTGAAGCTCGATCAGACTGAAAAACCACCAATTTAAGAACCCCAACCACCCACCTGCTGATGGAAATTGTATACTTAGAAGTCTGTGTTCTTGCAGTCTAGAGACAAACTGGAAAGGGAATCAAGGAAAAGCTGTCTGAAGCTGAGGACTCCTAGCACAGAAGTCCAATCAGAGGTTCTGCTCTGATCTGCTGCAGGTCCAGCCCCATCACTGAGGTGGCTGAGCCCTCAGGGGTGAAAAACCTGAAGGGAAATCAGCCAAGTTCCCTCCCTCAGAGAGAAGTCCAGAATGGGAGACAGGGAGATACTGACCCCCAGGTATAGAAGGAAGCAGTGGAGGGAGGAAGATGCTGGGGTTAAGTCATTCAAAACAGAGAGGAGTTCAAATGCCACTGGACAAAAGGTAGTTTGAGGGGGTGGCTTGTGTGCATGAGAGAGAGTACGAGTGTGAGTGTGGAGTACGTGTGAGGAGTGTGACAGATGCGAATATTGTGGGTGTAAAAAATGGGGATATGCTAGGGGCCTGGGCAGAGCGTGGAGGATGAAGAGAGTGGCTGATGTGAAAGGTTGGGGGAGAGGCACAGGTGACAGAGGGCTGGGACAGGGTGCACAGGACACAAAGGGGCATGAGCTAAAGAGATGGGAGGTGGTAAGGGGTCTAAGAGAAGTGAGAGAAGTAATGAGGGTTGAGAAGATCTGAGGGGCTTGTGGGTTTGTGTGGGAGTAGCAGAGGGGGAAGGAGAGAAGGGGAGGAAGGGATAGGAAGGATTGAGAAGGAGGGAGAGGGGATTTGTGAAGGGCTGAAGGAGTCGGAAAGGGTGACAGGGTGGGAGGCATAGGGGAGATGGGAGAAGGCGAGTGGGGAGAGCAGAGCGGGTAAGGTGCACCCTGCTCCAACGTCTCCCAAGCTGCAATGGAAAGGCCGGGAATAAGCATGAATAGTAATCAGGGACACCTGGGTGGCTCAGTGGTTGAGCGTCTGCCTTCAGCTCAGCACGGGATCCCGGGGTCCTGGGATCAAGTCTCACATCGGGATCCCCGCAGGGAGCCTGCTTCTCCCTCTGCCTGGGTCTCTGCCTCTCTCTCTCTTTCTCTCTCTCTCTCTCTCTCTCATGAATAAATAAATAAAATCTTTTAAAAAATGAATAGTGATCAGATAAATATGAGCGACAGAATCAGGAGCTGGGAAAACCTTACTCCTGGCCCCTTGCTCCCCCACCAGCCTGCTTTCAAATAAATCAGAGAATGAGACCCCAACCCTGCAAACACTCTGAGTACCTGCCACGCTGGCGCTCTCTGTGGGGATCGGCTTCTGCAAGTGACTGATTAACACTAGCGCTTGGCTACGCCCTCTTATCAAACTAAGGGACTCCTGGATTTGTCAGGTGAGAATGTGGTTTCCACACCTCTCAGGTGTGGGCACTTTCCTGGGCCCTGCCCTCCCCTCTAATGCCTTCACCGCTCCCTCCTCTTTGAATTCTGAATTCCCAACTTTTAAAACAGAGGATGGAGGGCCTTTCTGGAAATCCGAGATTTTTCCCTGACCAGCCATAAGAAAAAGATCTTAAATCTCACTCCCTGGGTAAAGTTTGGCTTGGCCCCTTCCAAATGCCCTCTGGAATCCAAGCCCTGTTAAGTATTCCCCCTAGAATCCCCATTGTCTTTGCTAGTATTAGGTAATTAGGGCCTGATTTTGGATGCACTAGGCATTGGAAATCAGAGCATAATTTATGTGATCAGAGATTGTGAATCAAAATGGAGGTAAGAAGGATTCTTTCTTTCTCTGTACCAAGAAAACCTAGATTTGTCACCAGTAGGGTAAGTCTGGTCTCTGAGCTTCAACTCTAGCAAGGCCTGGCTGTTCACATGCACAAATTTGGGCTATTTCAAGTCAAGTTTGGCAATTAATAGCTAAATTCACATACCTCCAAGCCATCTGTAAGTTTTCATGTGCAAAGCAGAATGGAATTTAGTAGCAAGTAATTGATGAGGATTTTTAAAACAATATAAGCTGTGTCCACGTAAATTAGAGGGAAAGATGTGCCTTCAAGGAGATAGAATGGGAGGAGAGGCCAGGGTCTCCAGCACCTGAAATCTAAATTTACTTCTTCAGCTTAATTTCAATGCACAGTAAAATAGAAAGTTTCACAGATCCTGGCAGATGACATTTCACAATCAAGCCAGAAAGATTATTAACGTAGCGGTTAGCATATACTACAGAGTCATCTAAAAGATTTTACAGTTTCAGTGTCAGGTAATGCAATCATTTTACCTTTAATGAATGTTAATTTCATATGGAAATGATTTTCAGCAGGGATTTTCTCAAATGCTCAACTCATAAGAATAAATCAGTTACCTTAATTTTTCAAATGTAGTTATAAACTAAGATTTTTTTATACCTTTTATTTTTTTTTCCTAAGGAAAGTAATATTATTGTAGAAGCCTAATCATTTCCAAAAATAATAAAAGAAAATTCCTTTCTTCTCCATTAAAGTTGTGATACTCATTTAAATAAGAGCAGTTTTGGCAGTTATACTATGTCTTTATTTGTATCAATTAATTACTATATGTCCTCCTGAGCACTGCTAGATAAAACCACCTACAGATTTCACAATATAAATATTTAATGGTATATCAGCTTTGTCCAGAAATATGCACAATTTCTAGATGTCTATCATAAATTAATTGAGCTGATCATCTCTCATCTTCAATTTGATTCATTATAACTGAATAACTAAATGAATATGTGGACTAAATACTTGAATAGTTGATACCTAGGACATATGTGAACTATATTTTATCTAAGATGTTGATTTTTTTCTAACTTGATGTGCTTTATTAAACATGTATCTATTTCAAAGTAAGCAAACCTGGAAACTTCTGGAGTTCGTAAACTGATTTTTACAACTAGCTTGAACCTAAATTGCTTATATTAATCATCACCGATTATAAATTCTAGGTCCCAATTCACCCAGAAGTCTGAACAAATTTCATGTACCACAGGCACAGCCACAAGATAGCTAGAAACATATTGCTAAAGGCTAGAAACATATTACTGCCTTGCTTTCTCCGTGTCACTGTAGAACATCTCAGATAATAGAGCTCTAAAGTGTGCATTTCTATAAATCTTTAATTCCTAAATCCTCTAAAAGATTGGATGAGGAGCAGAGAGAAGAGCCACTCTATCTTAATATGAAACTATTTTTTTAAATAGTTAAAATGATTACAAGTTTAAGAAAATGAGCAAATATCCTCTGAGAACTGAAATATGGTTTCTACGCATATCCAGTTGCCTGCTTTTATAAACCAAAAGCCAAAACTATGTAGACTACCATTCACACTCTGTCAATTCTACAGAACTGTTTCTGAAATGGTTCACTTCTGACACATTATTAATTAAATAATGAGGGTAAACTAACAAATCTGATCTGTTAATTAAGAAATTCGTAGGGGGGGTATTTTACCTAGAAATAGTCTCCGGAATTATTTTCCATATCACTTATGTTTACTCTTCTTGCAAGCCTCTCTGTGTTACAGTTCCCTGCAAGGTACTTGTTCTTTTTTTCTTTCTTTCTTTCTTTCTTTTTTCTTTTTTTTTTTTTTGCAAGGTACTTGTTCTTAAATTTATCTTTTGTCTTTTGCATTCTGCTGTCGTTTATACCTTTCTGCTAATTTCATGCATCGCCAAAATTCTATGTGGGACACATAGAATTCTGTTTTTGTGTTTTTTGTTGTTGTTGTTGTTTGTTTTTTGTTTTTTTTTTTAACAAACTTCCCCCTGCTCTGACCCAAAGCCCACCAGAGAGAAGGTAAATTCTGCCCAGGGAACAAGAGAAAGGGCTTCCAAGGGAGAAGTGATGGCCCACCACCTGCAGATAGTTAAAGGAAGCCTGAAAGCAACTTGGCCAATGTTTGGAGAAACCGCAGAGACTCTCAGACATTCAAATCCGTATCCCCAGGTTGTGGCCTGCGTTGGTACTCTCCTGGTCAACTGCATCCTCTTGGAACGAAGAAAGTAAATACTCCTCTCTCCCAAAGGAATGACACTCCCTAAAGGAATACTGCAACTGTCCCTGTTTTGCTTAATTTTGTAATCCCTGTCTCTGCCGTCCTATCCACCCCAGAAATTAAGCCCTGGAAATCAGTGAGGTCTTGCCATCTTGCTGGTAATGAAAGGAATGTGGAAAATTCTGAACCCAGCTAGAAACCACAGCCGAGGGAAATTCATTTTTTTTCCCCTATGTCAAAGTTCAGGGAAAGGCAGCCTAGGTCTCTAAATCATTGCAAACCTACAATGTGGCGGTTAAAAAGGAGGTTTAAACCAATTCTAGATTTTTACAAGATGTTTTCCCCTCCTGCTAAAGTATTTAGTTTTATTGGGGGAAGTATTCAAAACCATAAAGCTCAGGAATCGGTAAAACTTCCCCAGTCCCACGGGGTTCCCAGAGTCCTGAGAGCCTCTTGACTCTCATGGCTCCTCCAGGAACAATAAATCCTGCAGGATCTTCGGGTTCACTTCCCCAAACCCCCCTCCCCATTACTAATTGTCCTGAGCATTTGTCCTTCAGTTTTCCCCACTGTTCCTCTCTCTTGCTTCATTCACTCCCCATCTTGGTGGGAAAAGTCATGTGTGAGGGAATTACGTTTTTGTGCCCATTTTATCAAACAGGAATCTATTGCCTTCCCTAAACATAAACTTTTCTCCACTATCATTTTTTGTTTGTTTGTTTGTTTGTTTGTTTCCTGGTCATCTTATCGACTTTTGTAAAAGAGGAGGGGAAAAAAAAAAGAAAAAGAAAGAAAGACTAAAGAGAGATGTGTATCCCACATCTAAATTGTCTTGTATTTAACTAGCAACTAGCAATCATCCGACATTAATTTATACGGTTTGTACAAATACCTAAGCCATTTAAAAAGGCTGCTCTGGGTCGTGTGTGGCAGGGAACATCTATCTGGTGAATAGGCAGTGTCACACGGTAGCATGCTCCCTTGTCAAGGCCGATTGTGTTTTAGGCAAACATTTGCGCAAACATAAAGGCAAAGGTCAAGGACTGTTCAGTCCCAGTATGCGCTAATTCACCTAGCGAACCAATGGGGCAAAAGTTGCATTTTATATGCTCGGGCCCCGCCAGACCCAGGCTCGGGGAGTCGCGCCTGCTAACGAACCAAAATCGCCTCGGATCCCCCCTCGGCCCCGCGTGCATCCTCCGCGGCCGCCCGGTGCATTTCTCCCGGGCGCGCATCGGGGTCCGCCCTGCCCCATCCTTCTGGCGCAGCACGTGTCTATGCCACACTCCCGGGTAGGGGAGAACGTGAGAATCCATAAAATCTGGGCTCGCGGCAGACGTTCGCGGGTCGCTGTCTGGCGCTGCCAGCGAACCACCCCTCGGCCCGGGCGCCTCAACAGCCGCGTTTATGGAACATGCACCGCAGAGCAGCAGCAGCAGCCACACCCCGGGGACCGAATCCCAGAGCCCCGGGCCGGTGCCCGCAGCCAAGTGCATGCAGCACCACCACGCACCCGTGACACACGTCCGTGGAAACGTGTGCGCGCGTGCACGGAGCCGCCTGTCGAGTCTCTTTGGGGCCACTTTTCCTGCAAGTTAGCGCGCACGGGGCTGGGGCGTTGCTCCCCGGGGACTACTAGGTCTACACCCATCTCCCACAGATGACGCCTAGTTATTTTTCTTAGCCCCTGGCGGTGGGGTGGGGGGGACAAAACATAGCAAACGATTTCGAGTGGACGTCAACTTGAGCAACTCGGATGCGGAATACTTTTTAGGGTTAAACAAACGCGCGCGCGCTCCAACCCTAGGGTTTACTTTGCATCAATAATCATCTGGCGAGAACCAATGGCTGAGTTTTTCTAAACCGTCCATTTAAGGCACGAGGTTTTTTTTCCGCCCCCCCCCCCCCCATAAACCCGAGGGTCGCAGCTGTGCGCGTCCACAAGCAAGTAGTTTACACGTGCAAGATCCGTTCCCAGGACCTGGCGAGCGGCGGGCCCCGGGCTGCGGTCGGGGACTTGTTGCCTCTGCGGCGGGAGCGGCTGGAGCGCGCGGGGCTCGCTGGCCCCTGCGCGGGCACCACGGGGCTCGGCGGGAAAGCACCTCCCAGCAAAGCCCTTGCAAAACCAGAGCAGGGTCGCAGGAGGCGGCCACCCCAGGAGGGAGCCTGGAGTTACTCTCCACCCCACCCCACCCCCAAAAAAAACAACAACAACAACAGGAAAACTCTACTCGAAGTGCGTTTTTACTGCGTTCCAAAACCAAAGAGCAAACAGGAGGGGAAGGGGAAAAAAAAAAAAAAAAGTAACTTACCCCGACCTGCCACAACACTACATTTTGAGCGTCCTTTAACACTTTGATTCTTCCTTGAGTGCTGCAGCCATTCCTTGCCTCTTGCCAGAAAACAACCTGCCTACTAGCTGCCGTTAAAAAGAAAGAAAGAAAGAAAAAAAAAAAATCTAGCAAAACAAAACAACATCTAAAACTAAAATAATAGATAAAACCGCGTTTTTGCCCTTCTCCCATCCTTGCCAGCTAGAACCTGCCTCAGAACCTTCTTCTTTCACTCTGTCTTTACCGAAATTGCCAAAAACACCACCTGGGCAGCTTCGCAAGGCTTAAAGTTTGTGTAGTTTGTGTGAGCAAGTGTGCTGGTGCGTGCGTGCGTGTGAGTGTGTGAGTGTGTGTGTGTGCGCGGGTGTGTGCGCGCGCGCGTGTGCGCGGGTGTGGGAGTTAGTTTGCTTTTAAAAAGACGTCGTTGTCATGCAGAGTCATAAAAGTGTGGCCCCCCATCTTTGGGTGTTGGGTTTTTACGTGCACCTCTCATTTCAGTTAACTTTTTTAGAGCTGAGAAAAGCTGCTAGCTTACTTTCGGGAGACTTTGCTCGTTATTCATCTGTTTAGTCGCCTCCGAGGCACAAAAGCGGATCCGCGGCGTTATGAAAAATGGCCTGGGCGCGGAGAATGTCACAGTGGTCGGCGTATTATTTTAGCCGTCTTAAAAAAAAAAAAAAAAAAACTCAGGGAAAGTTTGCTTTTGATGAATTCAATAAAAGAGAAGCTGCAACGGAAGAGATTTTCAGCTAAAATCATACAGCATGGGGCAGGGCTTAAAACAGCCAGATGGCCAAAGGTAGAGGGACCCTCTTGGTTTCAAAACCCAGATCTAGAATTCCGCCGGCTGAGCTGCTTAGCTTATTTAATCCCGCGTGTATCTTTATTTTTTTTTTCAATGGATTTCCCCCCTGCTCTTTTTTTTCCCCACCTCCCTTTTCGGCCCCCACCTCTCTTCCCACCCCAGAAGTTGCTGCTGAGCCCCCGACTTGGGATTTGCAGAAGTCACTTTTCAATTTCCCCTCTGATAAAAGAGTTAAACTCTTTTGCGCGGGGCACAGGGCGAAGCGGGCTGTGAAGGCGGTAGGCCGGCTCCTTGCGGGCCCTGCCCGGATCCTGGTTCAAAGGCCACGGCCCTTGAAGGCAAGGGACAGCCTGGAGTTTTGGACTTGAGGGCTACCTGCTCACCCCACCTGCCTTACTCCTCTCCCCACCCCCTGCCACCGCGGAAAATCAGAAGTTTGGCTCCCCCCTCTCCCAACACACAGAGCAGTTGTGTTCTCCGTACATTTCTCTGGGGTCCCTTTCTTAGGGGTCAAAGAGGCACAGATTGGGGTGGCAACAGGGGGTCCATCCCCACTTTGGGATGGAAATTGTGAAATTAACGTGCATCCTTTTTGAGCCACAGTCTTGGAGTTAAGATGTTGGTTTAAGCAGAGAAATAGGAGGTGGGGAGGAGAAGAAGAAGGAATAAACGATCACAGCACCTGGACCTCTTCCTTTCTAGACGGGGAGGGAGGACCTGAAGCCACCCGGGATCCTATCCCTCACCATCAGCCCAGACAAGATTTAGTCAGGTTAACGAGTTTGGCCACCACCTCCAGGAAGGCCTCCGGATAGACTCCACCCTAGCCTGACTGCTGCTCTACTACTGGTCCAAGAACTGGATGTGGTGAAGGGGCAGATTTTCAGAAGGATTCGGAGATTTTGGACCCCACCCACCCAGGTTTAAACCTGGAAGATACACACACACACACACCCCAGTTGCAGGGGATTTGGGGGCATCAGTGGGAAAGAAGACAGGATCCTGGAGAGCAAGGATTGGCACTAGAAATGAACGGACTTCCCAGAGCCCGTCCTGCCAAGGGAGGGAAGGCAGGGTCTGAACTGCCCCAGACTTCCCCAAGAGGAGAGGCAACCCAAGGAAGAATTGTGGCCCCTGGGCGGCAAGCTGCTCCAAGTACCCGCTGGGCCACTTCCTGGCTGAGGGACCCTGAACAAAGTCCTTTAAACTACTCCAACTCTGTTTTCTCATCTCTAAAATGGGCACAAAAATAGAATCTGTGTCAAATGGTGTTTTCTTTTGCTTGTTCGTTTGCTTTAAATAGGACTGCGCATGCAAAACGGTTATAGAAAGTGCACGAGAAATAGCTACGTGTTGGTATTACTGCTACTGTTGCTTTTTCCTAGAAGTGCTGACACAGGCTTTGCCCTGGAGGGTACCTCAAAGCAGGAGCTCCCCATAAGTGGTTCTCTGGACCCACATCCTCACTCTGCTGGCTCTGCAGATCCAAAAGTGCACAGTCCCGGACGTTTGGAGTCAGACAGAGACCTGGACGATCCCAGGATGACACCAACTCCCCCCGGCCCCAGCCAACCCTACTCACTGGGCGCCCGGTCACCCCGTTCCTTTTCCAGAGCGAGCTGCAGAAGCCCAGGTGTCCGCGGGAAGACCTGGAGCATCCCCAGCCCTCCTCCCCTAAAGGCGCATGGACCCTAGGGAAGAAACCTCCAAAGCTGAGTTGGAGAAGATCTTTTGGAAAAGTCGAGGTGATGCTTGTCTACCTTTCTGGAAGTGAAGGAAAAACAACCTGGAGAAGACACTAGAAAAAAGCTGCCAGGGAGGCTGAGAGCGTCAGCCCGGCACACTCCAGGTTCACACCTCGGGTTTCCCCCGCTTATGTGTATTTTTATTTCCTCACAGAGGATGCCAGGAGGAAACACCCTCCTGCTTCCCAGCAGACCTGCAAGGGGTGCGGGGTGGGGGGTGGTCCCCGTGGAAATCGCAGCCCTCAGTTCTCCCGGACTCTGGGAGAAAGGAGGCACAGCAGTAGCTTGGAATCCAAGACGCACCTCTGATTCACGCTATCAAAGTCATGGCCCCATCTTTTGGGGCAAACATGCAAGAGCCCACAGGATGTGGGGCCAGCCCACATCAGCCGGCCTTTAGTGGCACATACAGGAGAGGCCCTTTGGGTCCGCCACTTGGGGTCTCCCACTTCTTCGTGAGGTTTGAAGTGTGGAAAGATTGTTCCTGGGCTCCGCCGTGTCTGCGGGGCCAATGAGGACCAGACCTCCTGTCAATTTATGTCTCACCTGGGGAGCTCGCTGCTCAGACTCAAATTAGTGCACTGCCTGGCATCCCAGGTGCAGGGGCTGCAGGTCCTGTGCCACCTGAACGGAGGGGGGCACCTGACGTCCAACTCTGACAGGGGCTCTCAGACTCTTGCACCTGTGGGGGAAGCTGGACCCACTGTCCAGTCGCCTCCCTCTCTGTCGGCTCCTCCCTGCTGCCAAGGCTCCTTCCCACACAGGTGACAGCATTTCCAGTCCCGGATCACCTTGAATATTTCTATACCTTCAAAAGTGGAAATAGGAGAGAGGGGGCTACCCTGTCAGAAGTTTGTGTCTCGGTCGTTTGTTAAGGGGTGGAGGGGTGAGTATCGATTTGGTGTAACCTGAAGATTTCTGTAGTTTGAACTCAGAGAAGCAAACTGCTTGTAGCCAGTAGATGTTTGTGGGGATGGAGTGGGTTTGCATAACTGTTCCAACAGACCCCTGACCTCCAGGGCTGAAGATTTCTCATGATCAATAAATGGGTTTTTTTTTTTTTTTGCTTCGTGCTTTACAATTATTATAAAAACTATTGGGGACTCTTCCCACTTGAATAGGTGACCAGCTAAGACATAATGAATGATGGTCTGTCCAAGGCATTCAGTTTGCCGTTTATGACACCCCGTTCTAACAACTCGATGGGCCAAAGTTTGCTCACAAATCCTACCCACCCCCCATCCCCAGTAGGATCTCTCTCTCTATCTCTCTCCTTAATTCTCATTTGTTCTTGGCTTTCTGGGTTGGTTCTGGCTTTCTAGGAGAGCGTCGATCGAATGGAACTTGGGCACGGGGTGGATGGCGAACCCGCCCGAGGTGGAGCTTTCGCATTAATTGTCCCAATAAATTGAGATATAGTGTGCATAATGCAATGGAGCAATATGGTTATAGTCCACGTGTATGACTTAATTAAGCTATTTGCAGCTTGATGCTGCAAGTCAACGGGTGTGCAAGTGGATTAACAATTGCCCGCTCCCTTATCCTCAGGATGGCGCATAATTACTTTACTAGCGGTACATATCAATTTTTGATGATTGCGGAAGCCATGCTCGCTGCTTCACCAAGAAGCCGCTTAATAACTCTCCGTTGTGTCTTAAAAAAGTAGTGTTTGGAGATATTTCGAAGTCGCTCCCAACATTTTTATGGGTTCTGATTGTGGCCTCTAATGGGCTGCCGTTTTATTCCTGATATATATTTTATAAAGGGGCAAAGGCTAACCTACAAGTCCGTGCACTTCCTGGGGGGCCCTGCTCCCCCCTTTCCACAGCGAACGCCTCGTGCCTTTGCTGGAAGCTCAGTTGGCCCAGGAGGAGGCAAAGGCTTGCAGCTGGGCGCCCACCTCTAAAATTGTCTCTTGTTGGCTTCTCTCTCTCTCTCTCTCTCCCTCTCTCTCTCTCCCTCTCTCTCTCTCTCTCTCTCTCTCTCTCTCCTCTCACTCACAAACACCCCTCTTTCTACTCCAGATAATCATGGGAGAGCTGAGCTCTCCCTCATTCCAGCACCTTCTCTCACCTCCACAAAGCATGCATGCCCCTCGTGGGCCAGGCTAAGGGAAGTCAGGCGGCTGGTGGCGCTGCGGGGTGGTGTGTACTAACACGAGTTGATAAAATTTGCAAGAGAGCTAATAAAATTACCCAACCTGATGACACAGACATTGACATCCTGACTTCCCGGGCTCCCTGCCCTTTGTTTAGAGTAAGATGGCGCCAAAGCCCCAGCTCACTTCCACCCGCGGCTGGGGATGGGTGGGGATGATGTGCATTTATTCCACGTGATTTACTATTTGAATCTTAAGTCAAGGCTGGTCGCTTGACCTCTCTGGATTGAATTAAATTCATCACCTATAATTTTATTAAAAAGCCCTGTGGCCATCAATCATCCTGAGAGCATGGGGAGTCAACATCTTCCAGGGAAATGTGTCAACCTCACGGACACTTGGCACTTACGCCATTCCTTTCCTGTCCTGGGCTAAGCAGGCGCACGACTGCGGTTCCCTCTGAGCTTGAAGGGTCAATGAAGCATCCAGTGGGTGGTGGTGTTTGGGAGGAGTCCTTTGCTTGCCTGGGACCACAGCTGGGTGAGATGGTGCCCATCCCCTGATTGAAACCAAGTTCCAAATGAGACCCTTTCCTCTGAACTCAAGAGAGGGTTTACAAACTGCATCCATCTTCAATCAAAAGGAAATTTCACAAAATCCCAAAAGATGAATCCAAGATCAGAGCTGCTTTCCCTCATTCCTGATTCTGCTGCTGTAAATCACTTTGAAATTATAGTATATCTGAGCTGCACTTCCGTCTGAGTGTCCGTGTTATTGCTTCCTAGCAAAATAAATGTAACAGCATTCTCATCAAAAAAAAAAAATCATTGTAAAAATTTCTTAGTGGTCTTTTAGACACAAGTCAACATTAATTCTTAAAACTAAGGTTGTAGAGCCCCTGTTTTGAAGGTTTCCTGGTCGAAGTTGATTTGTTCTTGTACCTGAAGCAGGTGATGTTTCTGCAGAGACATCTGAATGACAGCGGGAGTGAAGGACAAATCTAATAAAGCCTAATAAAGCGTGAGCGTCAAAATGTCATTAAACTTACAAAGATGAGACTCAAAATCACCAAAAAGGTAAATGTCTTCATTAGTCTGATCTCTGAAGACTGTCGAACATTTCATTAATTTATAATTTATGATTGTTTGACAAATATTGAAAAGTATGTAAATATGAGCGGGATAATGTCTTTTCTGCGGGAGATGAGGAAATGACCCAAACTGTACGTGCCTGCAAGATTACACACAGGACCCAGCTCTCTGTTATCAAACTGTGCCGCCCCTTTAGCCAACATATTGTGCAAGTGACAAGTGAAATAGTGCAGATAAACCAATGGTTTAAAACGTAATAAAGACAACAGCCATTTGCATTTTTTACATTTTATTACAAAGGTAATTTACTATGACACATTTCTGAATGTAATTTATGAAAACATGTTAAAGCAATTACATCGTGTATACAGCCCTCAGAGCTACAAAATTCAGATAAATAATAATATTATAGATCTTTAGAGACTCACTATTGAAAAACATATCATAAAGGGAATCTTTTATTTCAAAAATAGGTTGTACAGAAGAAAATAATGGCATTAAATTTTAAAATTAAGAATAACATCTTGAAGAACAATAGAAACTAAAGGAATAATATGCTTTGCTGGAGTTGCAAAATTAAATCTTCATGATGACAATTTGCTTATTTCACAGGGTTTATTGTCAACAATTTTTTCCTTCCTGGGATCAAATTTAGGTGCAAAATATTAAAGGTTTCTTGGGAGGGAGATACAAGAGGAATACACGTTTCCTCTTTCAAACTTCTGAGCTCATTCCTTCTCTCTATTTCTCTTTCCCAAAGCACAGAACTGTACCAGCTTTGAAAAGTAACAGAGAAATCCATTCCCTGAAGGTCAGTATGTCTGAACTGATTCTTCAAGAAGATTTTCTACAGGAGCCTGTCATAAGCTATCAAAACAAGAGAAGATTCCGTTGGGGGAAAGGGAAGAAAATTTTACACAATAGAGCGTGAAATAAAAATGAGCGACACTTCATTTCTCTCCGCACTCCCTATACATCAATTTATTTTGTAATAACTCCATAATATATTTTAAAATTGGGAAGGCATGTTTAGATACTCTAGGTCCAGCCTCCAACTATTATTTTTATCAACTCTTCTCCGGTGAGGAGGTGGGATCTTTCTTCCTTTGGGATGCACAGGTAACAAACAACACTTTGTAAATATTCAACTTGAAAAGCAAACCAGAAACTAAGTCTGAAATGAGAGCCCTTTTCCTGTCTGTGGAGGGCATGTCCTGGGTTTCTTCCACAACTTTGAGACCATCTCAAGGCCCACTGTATGTCTGGTTGAAAGAGCCCTTAGGAGTGTCACCTGCTCTGATAGACATAAAGCCAGAACTCCCCTACCAGCCATCCTAAAATCTCCCCAACCTAAAGAAAAGGGCTCTTGACACCACTCAAATCCGAATTTGTGGGTCACCGAGTGCATGCAATAACTGGGTCCTGGCCTTCTCTTTCAGTTGGAGGTCCTACTAACCCACAGTAACTGGCCCCCAAAGCTTCCTCTCCTCCCCAGTTCAAACACCCAACACCCCTAAAAGGATGAAGAAGGGCTGTGGCCCTTGCAGAGGGCTTCTGGAGTCCCATCCAGCTATGAAGGGTGGGCCGTTGCCTAATGTGGTCTCCTCGCCTCGGAGCAGTGGGCAGGTGAGCCTTCCCCTCCCCTGCCTCCTGCTACACCTTTGGTTCTGGAACCGTCCACAGCGCTAAGGCTTCCACCGTCCTCAGGTGGAGCTCGCGCGGCCGCCCAGGGTCCCCGAGGTCGTCGGCATCGCCGCGGAACAGCCCGCAGCCCAGGGGGCCCGCTCGCCCCCCGCCACCCCGCCGCACCCCCCACGGCGATCTCGGGTCCCAGCCCCGGCGGGTGCCTAAGCCCGGGCGCCCCTGGCCCCAAGGCCGGGTCCCCGAGCCTCCCCCGGGGCCTCCAGAGCCGGCCTGGGCCGAGGAGGTGGGCTCCGGGTTACTTTTAACCAGGGTTAAGTCAGCCCTCGGCTGCAGCCTTTGTCTCTCCTGGAATGTTTAGGGGCTGCATATGCTTTTGTGTTGCAAACAGCAAGCGGGGTCCCCAGGAGTCCCTGACCCCATGCCTTGGCAGGAGCACCGTTTCCCGGGACAACTGTGGCTGCGCGGGCTCCCGCCCTAGCCCTGCGCAGGCTCGCTGCCACGCACACCAGCTCAGGCTTGCGGCGCCCCGCACGCACACAGAGAAAAGTTCCTAAATAAATAAATAAATAAATAAATAAATAAATAAATAAATAAATAAATAAATGAATGCACTGATGGTGAACTTCCTGAATGCGTGGACTAAAGAGAGGAAATATAATGAGGGAGGGGATCAGTAAAGAGAGGGAATGGAGAGAAAAAAAATACACCTGCTGATGTGTCAACGTCAATAGGCAAATGATCTCCTAATAACAAATGAAACAATGAAAGGGCTGCATTGTTTTCTATTCCGCTCTCCACATCTGACCCTGTTTCTATCTGCATGGCCATGTTTTGATGACTTGGAGTATATGCAAAAACAAACTTTCCCGCGGTGTTTTTCCCCCCTTCTCCTCTGCTTGTCAAGCTTTTCTTCCCGAACAGTCAGATGATTTTAAAAAGAAGCCAAAGGAGAAGAAGAAAAAAAAAACCTCCACCACCATCACCACCCAAGAAATGATAAATAGCGTCGCATAGCTAATCGCTGGAGGGCGCGTTTACCAATTCATAATCATTTATTCTTGGTGATGTATGGCTCTTACACTTAAATCTGAAAAGCTTCTATTTGAAGGTGTAAATAGCTTTTTTTTTTCCCCCTTTCCTGCAGTAAACCTTCCTGCATTAGCAGTGATTGATCTCATGTACAATTCGTCCCAGAGTGCTATTTTACAGGGGGAACACTAGCTTTTGGAGATTAACTGGGGAGTCTGTTACATATTAATGAAGCCGGGAGATATACTAACGTTTTGGTAATTTAGTTATTTGTGTCTATAGCTATCGTCGTTATTTTCTTTTAGACCCCTGCGGTTGTTATCCATCGAATTAAAAAGTGGTCCTTAGAATTATTTTTTTTTCCACTGGCAACTAAACGCCATTTAATGTGAAAAACAAATGTTGACTTCTCTCTTGAAGGAAGTGTTTCTTGGCAAGACATCAAAGTGTTTTAAACTGTATTAGTGGGTTATGTTAGTTTTCTTACCCCAAGCCTGCACTAAAGTAATGACTAAAGGGGGAAAAAAAGAAAAAAAAAAAAGTCTCAGCCTGCCTCAAAGAAAAATTATTTAATCTAGGAGAAGGAATAAAGTTAAAACTCTAGGATAAAAATGTTTCCGGCAAGAAGTTCCCCCAAACATTTGGAAATCCAAACTTAATGTGGGGAGTAGAGTTGGGGGGAGAAGCAGAGGTTGCTCATTGATTTGTAACTGGATAATTAATATCCCACCAAATGAGACATCAGCGTCATTAATGCCTGTGTTCACGGAGAAAGACTTTGAGTGAATTGCAATCCCAGATAAAATCCACATTCCACAAAGAAGTTGCTTCATGGCCCTGAATAAATGGCATTGATTCTGTTTTCTTGTAGGGTTTTTAATGGGGAGAAGTGGCTCCGGCTTCCCACAGAAGACCTGGGGGCGTGTCTCTGGGCAGGTAGCCTTTCCAGATATCCCCCAATTACCCGGTTCTGTGGAGAACTCAGGACCACTGCTGATTACAGGAGTAGGGTGATGAGAGGAGAGAAGCTGTTGCTTAGAGTGCTGGGAGCACCTACACCTGCCTTGTGTAATAAAAGGTGGCTAACCCATTTCCACTTCCACGGGGTCCAGGAACTGCCTGCTGAGTTCAGGAGAGGCCAAGAAGTGGCATAACATCCTCTAGGGACACATCTGTTCCTGGGTCTTGCCCATATGAATCTTAGCTCCAAAACCCTTCTGATCCCTACCCTAGGCCGGATCTCTCTCCTGTCCCCCCAAATAGAGTACCCTCGACATTCCTCTCCCACAGCCAGTTACCCACCCTCCTTCCAGAAGTCAGGATTTGGAGCTGCAGACTCTGGGGGCCTTCGAGGTAGTGTTTGCTGGGAGACCAGCTTCAAGAAGCAACAAACTTTCCAGGGCCTCAAGACACTGAAGCGGGATGGCGCCAGTTGGCCGGGGCGCGCCCCTTTTGTTTTGGGGGGCGATTTATGTTCTTTATAAAAATGTGGTTCGGAAAAAAAATAGAAAGAGCCTTGAAAACGTTGTTACAATGAAAAAGGGACAAATTAGAAGACATTTTCCGTGATCAAAGGCGGGAGGGAGAGCGCGCATGGGCATTCACAAAGCTTGACTTATTCACTCCCCTCCTTTGCAAGCCGGGGCAACAAGCGTGTCCCCCATTGACAAGGCGCCCTATTCAGACTGCAGGTGCGAAGTGGGCCGGCGCGCCCGGCCACATTATGTCAAGGTTGTTGGAGATTAGTGTTCGGCCTTAATAACTAAAGCGCTTGATTTACATTGGAAAAAAGCCCCCTCAGCCGTGAAAACAAAATCGTTGAACGCGTGATCATTGCGAGGGCGGCTGATATCCTAATACTCGCATTGTCCTAGGCTGGGCCCAGGCGAGCCCGGCCTCCTCAGAAAGGGCATGGCCTGGGTTGCTGGTCCTGGACCAGGTCCCCAGATTCAGAGGGGGTGGACGGAGGAGTGATGGGTGGAGTTTTACTGGAGCCCAAGGAAGACAGAGTGGGGGCTTCCCTGAGAGTTCAGATCCAGGCTCTGGGCTTTGGCAAAGCCTAGGATAGGAGAATCATGGGGGCTCCAGGGCCCGAGTGCCTCAAGGTCTGAGGCTCTCCAGCATCACTCTGGGGGAGAGCTGGGGGAGTTGTGTTGGTGTCTCATGAGCAAGAACAGTTTTACTCACAGATGCTCATCTGGGGGTGACTGGAGAGCTGAAGGAACTTACAAAGCACTAAGACACAGTCACTGACAGGATGCCTTCAAGAAGAGCATTGCTTTCAAGCTCAAATCTCTTCCTCTAAAGAAGAGTCCATTTCAGAGAAGTGCAGAAGGACTTGCAGCCTCTGCCTCTCTTTCTGTTGTGTTTTCCCAGTAATTGAGGGAGGCGTCTACATTGGCCTTGGTCCTGCTTCTGTCTATGTGGGTGTTTCAGGACAGGTTCCATTCCCCCATAAACTATGTGTGCCTCCTGTACACCCCCTCCCCCACTCATGAGAAGGGATCCAGAGAACAAGACAGACATCTGTGGTTGGAACCTACGAATAGGCCTTTCAATATGGACATGTATCTGTCCCAACTGCAATTTTTTCTTTTTTTGTGAAAGTCAAGCTACTTAAAGCAATTTCCATAAGATCTGTCCTAGGAGAGAAGGTTTGGTGGGGACAAGGTGAGAAAGCTGTTAACTATTGTCTGGCCCTGAAAAGGTCGTAAGTCAGTGCCTTGGTAGCTGACCTGTCAGGGGAAGGTATAAAGGCTTTATTCATGCAGTCGCTTCAATGTTCTCAGCTCTCACAAAAGTGTTTTTATGATTCAATTTTCTTACCTCTTTTCTTAATTAAAAAGCTGAACCATTAGAATAGCACCTGCATCGTGTCCTGACGGTGCCTGCATACTAATTCCAGAGTCTTTACAACCCGTAATTATAACATAAAATCAGAGATTGAATAAAACAGAAGGATTTTGCTCCCAAAGCCCTGCTAATCCCCTTTTAAAAGGGTCTGGTGAAATAATTCAGAACAGTATCCGGAAGTTGGATTACCGCTCCTTTTTTAACTTTTTACAATGAAATGATATTTCACACTTAAAGGAAGCTCTGTTTTTCTACAACAGTTTTTTTTTTTTTTAATTGGCAGGTTTTTTTGAACGATAGAAAGCATTTGACTATGGAGTCCTTGCTTCCTAAATGCACCGCAGAAAACGTAGGGGAAAATTTTTATAGCATGTTTGAAACACTTAAATTTTCTCAGGTGAAAGTTGCTGGAGTGTGATTGAGAACCGCTTATGTGCATCATGTATTAGGCAACCCTCTTCATTTCTCTCAAAGGAAATAAATAAGCAAACTTTCAGGGGCAGACGCCTATTCAGGATTTCGAAATATGCACATTTCAGGCAAAACACTTTTCGCTAATATGCTGGGTGCGTTTTTTTTTTTTTTAACACTTACTGAATATGATGAGTGCAAAAGCTAGAGACCTCCATTAAACCCTGAGCAAACCCTTGCAGTGGCTGAAGCCAAGGAGCTTGAGCTGTCTGCATTTTCTCCCCAGTTCTGGCAAGGAACACTATCTTCATCTGGCTAATCTGATGTTGCATGGGCCAACCGTCAGCCACAAACAAGAAAAAAACTGGGTCATCCTTCTGATACTTTGCATAAATCATCCGATAATATTGCTGGTGGTTTTTTTTTTTTTTACCCCTTCCTTTTGCCATTATTCTACAACTGCATGGTACAGCCAAAACCATACAGATTTACCCAATTTTGGTTTCTTCCCTCTGCAAACATTTCCCAAGGTTGCCCATTCATTATGAGGTTCAGAACCATGTACAGCCCTGCCTGACTTGTTTTGAATTGATCAATATTCTTGCCCTGAATGTTGGCTCATATAGAGTCTCACTGGATCTAAAGAAGCCAAAAATGCAAGACAAGTTTCAAATCCATCTCCCTGGTCATATTTACATTTGATTAACTTGCATCCTGAGGTAATTTTTTTCTTTCTCTTTTTTTCTATGCAGCTGTTTTGGACATTTGTAAGGCTACTGGAAGATTCAGAGGCAACCGCCAAGACCTCTCCTTATTGTCTAATGAGTTTCTTTTTCCCAAATGGTTTTGGGATCTGAACTTAATCAAGTTCCTAGAAGACTCTCCATCATTTTCCTCATTGAAGATATTCAGGTGAAAAAGCAGTGCTGTTCTGATGCCCAGACAGGAAGCTGGTGACAAGTGGAACATACTACTATGGTCACTTGAGGACCAAGATGTTATTAATTTTCCCAGAATGAAAATTCAGTACGAGAAAACTATCATTATTAAAAAAAAAAAGGGATCTGGGGCACCTGCGTGACTCCCTAGTTACAGCGTGCAACTCCTGATTTGGGGGATATGAGTTTGAGTCCCACCTTGGGTGTAGAGATTATTTAAAAATAAAAATCTAAACAAAAGAGAACAAAAAACCGCCTTCTGATGCCTTCCTGGAAAAGCATCTTTTGTGTGACTTTTGTTCACATGCTCTGTCCTGGGTCACCCTTATTCCCCACTTGCACATTCTCTCCCTTTACACCCAGGCCTCCAAAAACCCACCACCTACCTCAGGCTGGCTGCAGACACTTATGACAAAAATAAATCGACCTCTGGGCAGGGCAGGCCATAGAGTTTACTGTAGTGCCATGGTCTTAACAAGTCAAGGGGGTGACATTAAGATGAATCGGTTTCTTCTGCTTCCACTCCGCACGGAAATAAACTGATCCCTTCTCATTTTTCTTGGGCCTTTTAGAAATAAATTACGTCTCTATCTTAGTGGCCTGCAGCATCAGGCTCTGGAACTCTCAGAGATGGCGAATCCACATCTAGCCTGGGGGGTGCCCGGAAAAGGTGCACCCCGCTCTGGAGCTTGAGCCTCCCTCCCACCCCATGGTACCACATTTTCTAGTAAGGTCTGAAGAATCTGATTCTGGAGGAACTAGGGGACGTGTCTGGAAGATAAAGTCGGAGTCGTAGAAGCAATAATAACAGTAACAACAGGCACGTAACATGTCAATGCTAAATGCTTCAAAGGTCGTCGTATTTAACGCTGGGAAGAAGTTTGGGAGGGAGGTTAAGTCCCACTTTAGCGGATGAGGAAACCGCAGCGCGAGGCGGTGTCATCACTTATCCGGGGGCAGAGCCCCGAAGGTGGTCAAGCCTGAGAGGCTGGCTCCTGGCCAAGGCTCCTTCCCACCGCGCAGGAGGTTTTTCCCTGGTGCCCTGGCTCGTGGACGGCCGGGAGGAAAGGCTGGGTGGGAGTCACCGGCAGGCCAAGACACCCCCAAACCGCTCCCTGGCGCTGCACTCCGCAGTGGGAAGCGCGGAACCCCCATAGGATGCATGCGTGTGTCCCTAGGGTGAGGCTAGCCCCGGGGGCACTTGGGGACCGGTGAATCCAACCCCACGCGCCAAAAGTCACACCATTCAACTTTCTGCAAAAAAAAAAAAAAAAAAGGTTTTCTTGGAAAGAAGCCTGAGCTTCCCCAGCGTCAGGGGCGCGGGCATGTCCCAGAGCCCGAGGGGCACGGGGTGCACGGGCAGCCTTCCCTCCCTCCGCGCACTGTGGCCTGCCTCGACTTCCCCGGGCCCGGGGCGGTCCTCGAAGGCGGGGAGCCGGCCGTTCCCCCGCACCCCCAGGGGCGCCCCAGCGCCGCCAGCGCGTCCCCGGAAGAGCTCCGATGAGGCCCTCTCGGGGAGGCGGGCTCGGGAGGCCCCGCCGGCTGGCCCCGGGCCGCAGGAGGGGGGCCCTTCCTCGCGCGGGACGGGAGGGGGCGCGCGGCGCAGCACCGACGCCCCGGCCGCCCTCCTCGGAGGCTCCGGGCGACGCGGGCGGCTCGGGGCCTTCCATCCAGCCCCCGCAGGCCTGCTGCTTCTCGGGGGACCTAGGCCCCCAACCCTAAGAGCCGCCACCCTCCCGCTTATTAGCGCAGCGGGGGCCCCGGCCCGACCCAGGCGCGCGCGCGGGTTGGGAGAGGCCGCGGCGCCCGCACCCTGGGGGCGCGGGGGGCGCGGGGGGCGCCCGAGCCCTGGCGGCCCACCGAGCGCCCTGGAGGTGGCAGGAAGGCGCTGGCGGTTCCAGAGGTTCTGATGCACCTGAAATAATCTCTCTAGGTGGCAGGACCAAGAAGGCCTTCTGCACCCGACGCCAAACCCCACTGAGCATCCCAGTCGGGGCGCAGGGAAGGGTCCGGGGGGCTGAGGCCTGCAGTCTGCTGGCTGGGCCTTTCGCGCCCCCTGAAGGGCGCCTCAGGGCTGAGCACCCGCTCCTGCAGGAGGGGGCGGGATCCAGGGGGGAAGACTCCTGCGGGCAGCTGTGCCGAGGGACCCATGGGCCGAGGCTGGGCTTCCTGAAGCCAGCTCACCCTCTCTTTTTGCTTTCCCTGTATTTCCTCCCCACAACTAGGAAAGAGGCTTTTGCCTGGGAAGTCAAAGGTGGTTTGTGAGAGGGGGCACCGCGCCTGAGCAGTGGGAAGACAGTGAGAGCCTCGGTTTACCTACCCCCCCCCAATGTAAATTGGTTGTTGAGTGTCAGTGTTACTGGGGTGAAATTGGGAGCCAGGGTGGCCTCCTTCACAATGGCCGCTTTACTGGGTCCCTGCGTGTTGCTACCCTGAACAACCTGGCTCCAGACGTGTTTCTGTAAAACCGGGAGGGAAGGCCAGCAAAGGGACTGGAGGCTTCAGGAGGGCCCCACATCTTTCCCTGGGAGATGAAGCAATAACAGGACACTCGAATTCAAAAGAGGAAGGGAAACATCACAACATTTATTACCAAAGAAAATAGCAAAACGGAGCTCCATGTACACGACGCTCTTTGGAGGGAAAGAGAATCACAGATTTTAATTCATTTGTACATATTTACAGCAAGATTAAAGCCACAGCTTTCAACTATGCTTTTCATTGAACAATCACTTTCAATCAAATACATAACAACTTTTTTTTTTTTCCTTTCAGGTTAGTTCATAATTTAAGGATCTAAAAGGAGAGCTGATAAATCACAAACAGTGTGGGTGGAGATGTACCAAATAGTCTAAGGTTTCAGTCAAGCTTTGTGTGTATGTGTGTGAATTTATGATTACAAAACATTTGCCTGTCTGTATAATTCACATTCATTGCAATCATTACATTTTCCCATAAATTAGCAATATAAACAAACATATGGGGACCTCCAGTAAACAAATAAAAATCAATATAAGAGACAACATTTTGCAGCAACTATAATAACAGCATGGGTTACAGCTTGGGGAAACTTCTTTACAAATCATTGATTCAGCACACACAGAGTGGGGAGGCCGGTACATCCTTGTTTATTTAAACCACCTTTAAAACCACGTCGGGAAGTTGGGGGAAGGCCGGACAGGGTGAAATTTACTTTCCAGGGCACAATATTAAATGAAAACTGCATATGTGGATGGGAGGAGGGTATTTGCATGCACTTTGGGGACACTATCTTGTAAACTGAACTTTCTGAACTTCAACTGCCAAAATTCTGAAGAAAACAGGAAATTATAAAAATGGCTCTCCCTCAAGCCACTCTACTTTCTATTAATGGCAGAGAGGGCTTGTTGATTGCTTGCTGCTAGTGGGAAGAAATACACAATGGGTCTATTTTTAGGACAGATTGTCTCTGAAGGAGCAGAAAATATTAACAATTGCTTGGCTGCAGCCTTAGGTTCCAAGGATCCTTGGCAAGAATATTGGGAGTTTAAGGAGTCCCCAAAGGAGGTTCATCCAAGTAACCTGACTGGGGCTGATGAGAGTGCAGGCCAGTGCAGAGAGAAGCAGACACACAGTGTGTTCTTGGGGTGTGTACCCTCAGCCTACACCTTCTCTGCATTCTTTCCCCCACGTCCCAGAGCCAGTGCAAAGGGCCCCTCAACATCTGCGCACCTCCACAGACCTTGGACCTGATGTCTCTGTGCTGCTTTTGTTTTTTCCTTAGGAGGACTCAGTCCCAAAGTTATCAGTTGGTGTAGTGTGCATGTATTTTTTTTTTTAAGAAGTTTGATTTTATCTCTTTAGAAACGGTTTGAAACTAACCGGGCAGAGGGAGTTTGACAGAGAGGAGAACAAATCGCTGACAAAGAACCTTTTACGTTTCATCAGCGTTGTTAGGACGACAAGCAGGAATGTCTCAGATAATAACTCCCACTTCAAAGATTTCTCAGCTCAATAGAAAGCGGACCATCCTTTTTATTCAACCACAAGGACTGGCACTAAAGAAGACTCTACTGTTTGATTTTTTTTTTCACCGTGTTTATTTTTCCCCTATTCACTGGGGTACTTGGATAAAATAAACAACAAGACAATTAAGGGAACATGGACTTCTAACTTTCCTGCCATCTTCCCTATCCCCTTGGCCTTGGGCTCTTGAGTTCATGCCCAGGGCCAGAGTAGGCCTGAGGGGGTAACCTATGCCCCATGCTAGGGAGAAACAAGTGTGGGGGGCTTCAAGAGACTTCTGGGATGGAGGAGCAGAATGGGCTGTTCTGGGGGCCAGAGTGGAAATGTCCCAAAGGCACACTCTGAACTCCCCAGACTCATCCAGGGTGCCCTCTCCACAAGTCCCTTTCAAATTCAGGCCTCCACTCTGCTCAAATTGCAGAGATGCTTTGCACAAAATCCAGCTGGGGATGCTCATTTGTTAAGCTTCTGAGATTGCCTAAAGTTATTTACTCTTGACCCTGGAGCTTCTTTGGGGCGCAGTCAGGACGTGTGGAGTCCGGCTCACCCTTTCCTGAATGCGGCCCAGGCACCAAAGCGACCCCTCCTCCCCAGAGGAGTGCAGGGTGAACCCCTAAACGCGGGCGAGGCTGGTCCCAAAGAGGAAGTATATACTGGAGAACGCAGTGACAGTATTAAATGGCGTGAAAGCAAAGGTCAGCGCAAATGTATCTTAATAGAGTGTCTGCAGTGAAGTGTGCCGCCTTTGAAGCGGCCGCTCCCCGCGCGCATTTCCATGGCGAGCCTAACGCGGCATGCTGATGCACCGTCAAACTCACACTTTCAACCCCAAAACCCGACTCTTTGAACAACCCGAGCTTGATTAGACCTTTCTCCTTTTCTTTCCCCTCTTACAAACCATTTCCTCGCCTTTAGAAACTCGCCATCAAACCCAAATGCGCCCTCTGATCACCGCAGAAAGCAGAAACAAAGGGGGCTGAGCGGCGATTCAAGCGGCCCTTTTCTTCCCTCACATTATTATCCATTTTTATTATGATCGGGAACAAGTGCCCATTCGCGTGGGTTTTGTTTACCGGAAATTAAATGAAAATGATTTAGTCCGCGTCAAACAAAAATATATACTTGTATACACAAGAAAAAAGGCCTGTTAGACGTAAATATTATGTCCTTAATGAAAAGCCTGGACGGGCTCCAGGCTCGGCCTTTCAGGATTTCAGTGCAACTTGCCCATTGCCATAGAAATCCTAACTTACCATGAAGATGCACCGTGGCGAAGAAACATTGCTTTGTGCGCGGACCCTTTGATGTCGCAGGCGCTAGATGCGGGCGCTCAGCTGCGTTGGGCGAGATTACCTTGCGAGCAACGCGGTGGACATCTGTAACAAGCAAATGAAAAATTAAAGGCTATTAGTGGCCGACCAAGCATTTTTATTTTATTTCACTATTTTGCGGTTGGAGTGGAAGGCAAACCGGGGCCTGGAAGAGAAGAGGAAGAAATGAGTCCTATTTGGAGAGGGGAGAATTTTTCAACGTCAGAAGCAGCAAGTTCCTCAGATGCCCTCTGCACCTTGCGGTGGGGCGGGTGTTTCCCGATGGGAACGGGTTGTTTGCTGCAGACCGCGGCCCTTGGCCAGGAGGCCTCTGGACGCTATTGTACGGCGAGGGGGCTGGGGGAGGGGATTGCAGTCCCACTTCCACAAGAATGTATACACCAAGGATGTGTTCCGACCGATTCTGGGTTTTATTAGGGGTAACGAAAACAACCCCACTACAGTTAGGACATTATTTATCTGATGAAAGGGTGGGGCTGCAGGGCAGGAGTGAGAATTGTCTAATAGTATCCGAAGAGGAGAGTGTGGAAGAAAATCCAGCAGAGTGGCAGGACCAGGACTTGTTTGTTGGCCAGTCTTGGTGGCTCCCCATAGGTGGGACTACCACAGCCCTACGTATGGCTAAATTCTTAAGGGATTGGGATAGGCCTACTCAAGCTTTTTCACTCTTCTTTATCTTTCTGTACTCCACCCTCATGTTAGTAAGGATTTGGGGGCAGCCCCATCCTCCCTGCAGAGGGTAGGAGACTGGGAAACAGGCCGATGTCTCCCCTGCTTGGCAACAGTTGCAAAGACTTTCCTCTCCTCTGCCCCCAATATCTGGTTCTTTATCTGGGGACTTGGTACCCAGTATCTCGAATACACATTCTATCTAGATCCGTTGGGTGTTTGCCTCTAAAACATTTATTACTGTAGTTCATCTCTCTCGTCTACTCCCCACCACACACACAGGCAGCTTTTTAGAAAGAAGACCAACAATCCTGAGATTTTTTTACAAAGATCATCACAGAATTGACGTGATCCATCCAGACACTGTTGCCTAGGCCAGATCCCTTCACTGTGGAGGCCTTGGCTCAGTGACGTCATTGGCCCATTCTGCACCCCCAGGGCCAAGCACCCACAAGATTCCACAGGCAGCGCCTCTATAAGGGGTGGAGGGTGGTGGGGGGGATGGGGTAATTGGTACCGGGAGGCTTCAGAGTATAGAATCCTGGAGCCCCTCCAGCGCTCTTTTGTCTGCATTTTCTGTTGTTAGGACTCACACCCTACCCCAAGCATATAACGCTTACTTGGCAGACAGACAGGCAGACCGATATATCTGTGTGCTTGGGCCAGTCTGTGGGAGAGTGGCATGTGATGCTGGGCGTTAGGTGCTTAAAGCCCTTTCCCTTTTATCTCCTTTGTATCAATAGTTGGAAAATTTAGGATCTGGGACTTATGCATTGTTTCAAAGGATAGCTGAAAGAGGGGGAAATGTAGGGAGGCAAGGTGGAAGGAAAGAGGCAAGACCAGGGCTCAGGAATCCCCTCTGCCACCTTCTGCCATCAGAACTCCGGAGGGGGCTGCGAATGGGGGCTCGGAAGGGAGTAGGGGGGCAACCGAGCTGCCCAGGCCTCGAGGAAAACAGTTCTCATTCTGTGAACCAGGAGAGGATTTTGTGGCCTTAATGTCACCGTCTGCAGCTGCCAAGTTTGCACAGAAACTCTCCTAATGTGTATTTTTCTGTCCTTCTGCCTGTCTCGGGCTGTACCTTCTCTACCCAAACACTGGTGCCATGCTCCCCAGTCACGAGGGCGGCTGTGTGTGGGTGGGGGGTGGGGGGAGGGTGCTGGGCGTGATTGTACAATCAATGTGGGAACCACGTTTGCATGTTAAAATGAGGGGCATTATATCAGCACCTTAAAGGAGCTCGACCCTTCAGGGGTTGCCTCCCTCCCTCCCTCGCCCTGTCGTCAGGCCTCAGTAACCCCGCCTAGCCGAGCAGTCAGGGGACCGGAAGCGGCCACCGCAGCGGCGACCCTAACGGCGGCGGCGGCGGCGGCGGCGGCGGGGCCAGGTGGCGGCCCGGGGCCCGGGGGCGCGGCGGGGGCAGCCGCGGTGGGGCCCGCGCCCTGACACACGTACCATTCGCTCAGGTCGGCGCCGCGCGCCACCGCCGCCGCCGAGGAGGCCGCCGCGGGCTCGCGGCCGAGGTCCGACGAGGGCGACACGAGGGTGGACGGCGTGGCCGAGTCGTAGCCGGAGCTGGGCGGCGGCGGGGAGCGCCCGTGCACCTTCATGTGCTTACGCAGCGAGCTGGGGTGCGTGTAGCACTTGTCGCAGCCGCGCACTTTGCACGTGTAGGGCTTGTCGCTCGTGTGCACGTGCGAGTGCTTCTTGCGGTCGCTGCTGTTGGCGAAGCGCCGCTCGCAGCCCTCGAACTCGCACCTGAAGGGCTTCTCCCCTGGTGGAGGCAACGCAGAGACATTAGTGTACGCGGGTCGTGGCCCCGGCGGGGCCTCACCGCCCTAAGCAATTTCTTTTCTTTCTTTTTTTTTTTGGGGGGGGGGGGTTAGAGACGCACAGAAGGTTTTCCGGAACCCCTTGCCTTTCGGGTCTCAGCACCAGCACCCCCTGCTCCCGCCCCGAGCGCGCCCCGATCGGCCTCCGACGCGCCGCCTCCCCTCCCCCTCTCCCGCCGGGCCCGGGGGGGGGAGGGGGGAGGGGGGAGGGGGAGGGCGCGGGGGAGGAGCGACAAGGACTCCATCTTAGTCGAGTTTCCGTCCTGACCCACTCTGGTTGTTTTCCTCCAAATTTCCTCCACTAGGAGCCAGACGCCCCCCTGCCCGGGAAGGGAGCTGACCGAGGAGCTGGCGTCGGCTCCATTGAAAGTTGCTGGCTCTAGCCACGCGTCTCTCTGCCCTCGCCTCGCGCGCGCGCACACACTCGCACACGCGCGCGCGCACACACACCCCACCACGGCCAAAATTGTTCCCTAAAGTAGGTTTTGTGTAAACGCCGAGGCGGTGGAATGGTTTCAAGATGCGCCCCCGATGCACACGCGGCGTGTGCGTCATGTGCGTTCGTGCTGCAGGGAAAGGTCCTCTGAGCAGTGATTCACTTCAGACGCGATTTTTTTTTTTTACGGGAAGCGGAGCCCCCTCCCCCTTCCCTCCGACCCCCTGAGGGCAAACATTTAGCAGCATCCCTCGAATCTTGCCGAAACCGTCCGGGGTCCCTCCAGTTCCGCGCGCCGGCGATAGTATCCCACGCGGCTCCCCCGGCGGCCTCCCGGAGACGCCGCGGCGGGCAGCCGGCTCCCCCGGCCCGCGCTGAGCGCAGAGGTGCGGTCGCCTCCCAGGCCGGGCAGGCCGGCGCCCGGGCCTCGCAGGCCGGAGCCGGGGGGCGGGCGCCGCGGGGTCGGCCCGCGCCCGGCGCGATCCGAGGCCTCGCGCGCAATCGCGCTCCCGAGCTCCGCGGCTCCGCGGGGAGCGCAGCTGCCGAGAGGCGGCCGGGCCCGGAGCACGAGCGGGCGGCCGCGTAGAGGCGCGCGGGGCTCGGATCCGCCGTGCGGGGCCCCGGAGAGCCGCGGCGAGGCGCGAGCGCGCGGTCGGGCGGAAGCACTGGCCGAGGACCGAGCCCCCAGCCCGGAGCTCGCCGGCGGCTGGCTTCGCTGCAGTGTGGGGGTGGAAGGACCCCAAGCACCCAGAAGCCCAGGTTCCCGCCGGAGCTGCCGATGGAAAGGTGGGGAGGCAGTGTCTAGGCGTCTTACACCGACGGATGCCACTGGGCGCCCTAGGTTGAGAGGAAGGCTACCGGGCGTCCGGCTAAGAAAGGGCGGCATGGCCGGAGGACTGTTGCCTTTGTGGTCGCTTCTCCCGCCGCTTCCAGGAAAGACGGGTGCTTTGGGACAGGTTTGAACAAACAAAGCCCCTGTTCCTGCGCCGAGCTGAAGCTCAGGCGGAGTCAGAGTTTTGCGCACAGCCCTCGCCTCCGTGCAGCTGCGGATGGGGAGCCCAGGGTTCTGGCACCGACCGTCGCTGCGTCCTGCCCCTGCAGGACTACCGCTAGTGCAGTGCGACACGGGGCGGTGCTGGCATCTGCCATTTCTCGGCACACCGGCACCATTTTATTAAAAACAAAAACAAGAAAGCTGCAGAAAACACCAGTGTCCCTGTTGGCCCCCTTGTTTTCTCCCCTCTGATCCCTGTGGGCAGCTGCCAAAAACTAAAACTTTTTCTTCCTCCCTTCCTTCTTTTCTTTCTAAGATCATTTACAAGAACCATGCAATTCAGGGCCTGCAAAAGAAAACAAGATTTACTGAGAGCGCAGAGGAGGAATAGAATGTGAGGTTGAGTGCCACCACCACCACCCCCCTCCCCAAGTATTCCCCACACACTTATCCCACTTGCGAGCACCTCGTTGGACATTCCCGTAAAACTGAAACAATGATTTCATCCCAGACCGGGAGCAGAGGGGAAAAGCAGGGCACTGAAGGTGATCCAGGCAGCCTGGAAGTTCGGAGGCCCCGGGGATGCCAGGTGAGGCCGCGCCCCCCCCCCCCACCCGCGCCCTCCCGGCCTCTCCCCAGCTGCTGCTCCCCGGACTCCTCGCCTAACGCCGCGCCCCCACCCCACCCCCCAAACGCTGCCTCCCGCCCCCTCCCTGCCCACCGGGTCGGGCGCTGCGCCCCGGGTGGGTGGATGGGTGGGTGGGGAGAGGCAGGGTTGGGCCAGGGCCCCGCGGCCCGTCCGCAGCGGCCTGGGCCTGGGGCTAAGTCCTGGAGGGCGCGGAGTCTCCTCCCAGAGGCTCAGCGGCCCTGAGAGGCCTCCTCCCCGGCCCTGCGCCAAGCTCGCCTGACAAAGTTCGGGAGCTGCGGCGCAGTCCGGTCGCGCCATTTTCTGGCACTTGTGGCTGCGCCGGGTTACCGAGCGTCAGCGCCCCGGCCCCCGTCTACACCGCCGGGGAAGGTGGGGCGAGCCCCCAGCCGGGGGCCTCGGGAAGGGGGGCAGGCGGCGGGGCCCGCGTCCCCCTCGCGGCCGCCCCATTGTTCCGGGATTGCGGGCGCTGGCGCCGAGGGAGCCCCTTCGGCGGGGCCGGGGGCAGCTGCGTGCGAGGCCCGGCCCCGGATTCCGATCCGGGAAATCTCAACTCCTGAGGAATCGGCTCCTGTTCGCCGCTTCCGCGACTCGAGGAAATGAAACGCCATTAATATTTGAAAAGGCAATTATTTTCCTGTTGAATCGAGAACTGTCTTCATGAATAATTTGTAGTGAGGTCTATTGCCATTTGAGAAACATTTTGGGTTTTTTTTTTTTTGTCTTGTTTTTGTTTTTCTCTGTCTCTCTTTTCATTACTTAGGAGGGGGGTTTGAAGGAAAAGCCGGAGCAGGCGAGGCTCAGTCGATTTTTTTTTTTTTTTAAACTCCAGCGATAATGAATCAGGACTGCCAGTGGAAAGGACGCACTTGCAATTCTGTCCTGAATAGACGCAAACCTGAGCCAGCACGGGCGCACTGAACTTGCTTCTCTGCTGTAGGTCGATTGCACTAAGAATTTAACCATTTTCTGCTTCATGGACTTCAAACAGTAGGCCGGCAAAGAGCAGTAAAAGTTTGTTTGTTTAAAAAACCCCTGTCATTAAAAATGAGTTCCTTCTCTGGCTCAGGACTGCGCGTCTATCTTCGCAGTACAGGCCGTCAGCTCCTGGAGCAGCGCGCCTGTGGGAGGTGATCAGGGCCTCCCTTCTCCTCCCCTCCCCCGGGATAAAACCCTGAGGGCGGGAAGGGGGAACAAATGCTTGAGGGGGTGGGGGGAGGATATTGGAAACAGTTCGGGGAAGACTGCGTGTCTAGATATGCCACGGAAATAAAGTGGGAGACCAAGAGTGGAGTTTGGTCTGGACTTCGCCTGTGCCAGTGTCCTGGCCAGGGACCCTCCCGGAGAGATTGCAGGGTTTGGGGGAGAGAACGGGATTTGCAAATTTCTTTCTGTGGCAGCGCCAGCCTGGGGGAGTCTTTTGACTCTACCACTTGCTGATATTTCCACTAAGAATAGAGGTGAGTAAGGTAGAGCGCCAAGAGAGTAAGAGAAGTAAGGCACCAAGCTGGAACTTCTCTTCTCCTCTCCCTACTAGCCCCCTTCTCCTATCCCCAAAGTAGGGGAGGAGAGATGTTGACTTCTTAAACTTCCAGGGAGTTTGGGCAGGAAACCCTAGCTAGGGAGAGTACAAACGTCGACTGCTAAACTAATTAATGTAACTTCACAGGCTGTTCTGGGAAGTGTGAAAACTTTCTCCTTGCAATTGCATTAATTAGAGATGCTTCTGGCCAGAGGAGTTCAACTTTGCATGCTCTTGAGCGGGCTCCTTTTCTTTCTGTTAACTAGAACTAACAGATGTGGTTGACACATGTCCCCATTTCACTTAACAGCTCGGTAAATGACATTTAAGGCAGATGAGTCTCCTTGGGTCTCTGCTAAAGCAAAAGGGTTTGTCAAAAGTCCCAAGTGTCAGGTCACCAAGGCTCCAGAAACGAGAGCAAAGTTATCCCACGAGACCCTAAATCCTAAAGAAGGCACAAAGGGCCTGATGACCCCTCAGTTCAGGTGGTGGCCAGGTTGTCAAGCCCTCCCCTGGAAGAGTACTTTCACCCAGGATTCCAAGAAGACCAGGAAAATTAGATGGTCGCATATATTACGACTTTGGGGGGGAACAGTGCCGTTTTAAAACCTGAAAATCAAACTGGATGATCAGGGTATACACATTTGCACACGCAGACACCCAAGCACGTTCGTTCACACTCTCCTCCTCCCCGAGAGCAGAAATCCCGCACTATCCTCCCCACACAAAGCCTCAGGAAACTTCTGTGACTCTAATAGAAGGGCGTAATTAATATTTTATGGACTTGGCTCCTGGAAACACCGAGATATCCCCCCCTCCTCCCAGATGGAACTTGAGGAAATCCAGCCCCGAGGGCCCAGAAGAGGCCGCCTGCTTCCCCCAGAGGGTCCGCACGAGACAGACAGTGCCGAATACTGACCTGTGTGAGTTCTTTTGTGTATTTTGAGATTTTCTGATCTAGCAAAGACCTTCCCACACCCCGGGAAAGGACAGGGGAAGGGCTTCTCGCCCGTGTGCACGCGGATATGATTTACAAGTTTGTATTTGGCTTTAAAGGGCTTGCCCTGGCGCGGACACTCCTCCCAGAAGCAGATGTGGTTGGCCTGCTCCGGGCCGCCGACGTGTTCCACGGTGACGTGCGTGACCAGCTCGTGCATGGTGCTGAAAGTTTTGGAGCAGAGGCGCGGGGGCGCGGGGCTATCCGCTGCCAGCCACTTGCAGATGAGCTCCTGTTTGATGGGCTGGCGCATGTAGCGGAAGAAGGCGCCGGGACCGTGGGGCGCGGCGAGGTTCACGGTCAGGTTCATGCCCCCGTAGCCGTGCAGGGCCGCGGCAGCTGCCAGGGCGTCGCTGCGGGCCACGGGTCCCGGCGCAAAGGGTTCAGGTCGCGCGTACATGTCTCCAGGGAGCCCCAGACGCAGGAGTCCGTTCAAAGTGCCACTGGGGGAGGCCTGGGGCGGCTGCTCTTGAAGGCCCGGGAACACCGAGGGGCTGGAGGCGGCAGCAAGCTGGGGGCCATGGTGTCCGGAGCTGCTACCTGTTGTCGAGACAAATAGCGCGCGTGAGGACAGGCGGCGTGGGCTGAGCATTCCACCAGGCCCCGGGGGGCAGGCCCAGCCCAGCCACACCACGGTCTCTGCCGTCAGCACCGGGACCGGGAGCCAGACAGAGGCGGCAGCGAACCGCGTGGCCAGCGCGGAGCCAAGCGCCTCCGCTGCGGGCCGGCTGCGCGGCCGTTCGGCAGAGCCCCCTGCGGCTCCGCGAGCGGGCGACGGACCGAGGCTGCGGGGCAGGTGGAAGGGGCAGCGGGGTGCGCAGGGCCGAGTCTGTGGATTTCTGGGGGGCCTTGGGCTCTGCTCCGGAGGGATCCGACCTGCGCCCCCAGCGTGCTTTGGAAGCCAGCTCCCTGGGGCGCTCGGGGTCGCGGAGCCCCGCAGGGGGGTGGAGGTGAGGCAAGCGGTGATGTCTTAGGGGCCGGTGGTGCGGGAGCGCCCGGGTCACGAATACGAATTTAAGCGCCCGGCTCGGCTGGGGGAGCGCGGCCTGCAGGCACCCGTCCGGGCTCCCCGGACCTCCCTAGGTCAGGCCGCTCACACCAGTCACCTGACGGCGGGGAGGGGAAAGACCCACCACCAAAAAACAAAAACAAAACAAAACAACTTATGCAAAGTTTTTTTTTTTTTTTTTTTGATTCCCTCAAGTTTCGGGTTGTCCGTCCCCCCCTCCCCCGGTCTCTAATGCCTACTTGAAACCCCGTGCACTAGTGAGGTAGCAGCGGGACGCGTGAGGAAGTGAATAGAGCTTCGGGGCCGCGGCCCGGGCCCGCGGAGAGGAACAATCACCCAGGTCGCCTATTGGCCCGCAGCCGGGCCCGACGTCAGCAATGACAGGTCCCGCCGCACGCGGATACACACACAGACACACACAGTCCCTCCTGCTCCCGCGCCTCACCCCACCCCGCCCCGCCCCGCCCCACCCTACCCCCAGCGTCTCCGCTCCTACTGCTCATGCGCTCTGACCCGGGCACGGATTCTTTTCTCTCCTCTCGAGCCCCCTCCCCCTCCTTTCTCGAAAGCCGAGTGGAGCGGCTCGGCCTCGCTGCTCCGGGAAGCGAGCGGGGCCGGGCTGCGTCTTCTTGCGCCGCGACTTCGGGGAGGGGGTGTTGCGCCGGACGCCGAGGGCTCGGGTTATCAGCTGGGCAGATGCAGCCGCGCCGGGGCCGAGGGGCAGCGCGGGGCGCGGGGTGGAGGCCTGCTCGGGCAGCGCGGCCCACGAGCCGCAGGAGGCGGGGGCCTGCTCCCAGGGGCTGCAGACTCTCCGACCTGGACTGGAGGAACCCTGGGCTAGCAGCCCTTGAGCTGGATTTTCTCGCTTTCGCCGAATTTTGTGTGTGTGCGCCATTCAACTCTCTCTCCTCTCATTTCCTTGGATTCTTTATTCTTTCTTTCCCTTTCCCCACTCCCCACTCTATTCTTTCCATTTGGCCTTGCCAGCGCCCCCCCCCTCCTCCCCAAGGGCCAGCCGCCCTCGGAGACGCGTGAACCCAGGAATCCGGGCCAGACCCGAGCCAGAGGTGGTGACGACCTGAGAGAGGCTGGCCTCGAACCCAAGCCACCCTCCGGAGAGGGGCTAAGAATCTTCTCCGCCTCGCCGGCCCGTTGGCCAAAGAAACAAAGGCGAGGGGCAGGCCGCAGGGGGAAACAGGCCCTCCCCCACCCCGGGGTCTCCCCGAGTCACGGTCTTGAGCTCCGTACCCTGCAGCCAAACGGAGCCTCTGGGAAAGGGCCCTGGGATCACTTCCACTCTCAGCTCTCACCACTTGTTGCCTGTGGCCGGAGCCTCTGCCTCTCTCCTCGCCAGCCTTCAGGGCTCTGGGGAGAGGGGACGCCAAGGTCCCCCACCCAGGCTGTGCGAGGGACTGCGGCCCCACCATGGCCTGCTGTCCCGGGACGCCCTCCCGGGCTGAGGTTCCACCGTTTTGGGGTGGGGGTCGGCCGGCGGAAAAAAAAAAAAAAAAACATAACAAAACAAACCTTTCAGTTTGGGCCTGGTCTAGCGGTGCACAAACGGAGGTGGGCGGGGGTGGGGGGGTCCTTTGTTTGTGCCTCCGACCGGCTAGGGCCGGCTGCACAGCTTGGCGATTTAAAGGGCTGCTCGCCCTGACGCCTGCCTTGCTCTCTGCAGCCAAAAATGCCAACTTAAGTACTTGGGCCTCCCTAGAGGCCATAGAAAGCGACTCCAAAGCAAAGAAAGGTTTGGATTTTTAAGAGAAGTTTTAAGGATTGAGTAAAAGACCCTGTATCCCTAGCAGAGGTGAGAAGTTTGGACAGATTGCAAGGAACTCTGACTCGGAGTTGATTGAGCTGCCCCACCCATTCCCAGCACCAAGAACTATTCTTATACATTTCCTAGGCAGTAAAAGGGGGTTTCTTTTAAATTTTTTAAAATAATTAACTTATTTATAATGGTTGGCAGATTCTTTGAGACTTTCTTCATTTAATGCTTTGTTCCCTGCTCGGGTGCATTTTAGCGAGGGATTAACTTCCACAATTTCCCTCGGCTTTGACAAGTCCAGGTCTTTCTGCTCCTCTGGCTGGCCGGAAGAGCTTAAGCAACGCAACCAATAGATGCTGCGTTAGCATTGAAAGAAAGAAAGAAAGAAAGAAAGAAAGAAAGAAAGAAAGAAAGAAGACAAAAGAAAAAGTTGAAGGAGAGCTTTTGACAGCCAAATCCCTTCTGCTCTGGAAACCAAGGACTTCTACTTAGTGTTGAGACTAGACTTTGAGGATTTGTCTCCTTCCTGGCTTTTACCTTCTCCCATACTCTCATTTTCTGGGATTTACCTTTCTGCTCACAGAAGCCTCCTCTCCTGTCCTCTGCCCTGTTTTCCCTTCTTCAAAGTGATGGCCAGGCTGGGTCTCAGAGTGGTTTCAAGGCCGCCCTCCCCCCCAAGTGTCTGTTGAATGTTGCAGTTGCCTAGGCAAGTCTGAGCTGAACCCACTAGGGGCTCCTAAAGACAAATGAACAAACACACACGAACAAAAAAACAAAACCAGAAAAAATATAAACCCCCTAAACTCAAAAGGAGTGTGTCCCTCCCTGGGAACCCTTGCCCAGCTGTTTCTCCCAACTATCTCTCAACATGAAGCTTAGCCAACTCCTCCTGTAGCATTCAGGCCTAAGTGCAGGGATACTTCTGCAGTAGTCCAGCAATAAAAATATTTTCCTTTCCACCTGAACCTATGTGATCTATAAGCTACTGTTTAGGATGTTTGTCAAACTCGGCATCCATTTACGCTTTCATTAAATCTGATTTGCATAAAAATGGACCCCTTAATATACACACTGTGACCTCACCTGCATCAAAAGCTTTGAATAACAGCAGAGAACGCCGCCGGTATTTAGGTTTAGTCTATGGACCCTTTTGGAAGCCTTGTGGTGTCAGTGAACTCTAACAGTCCTGTTTTTGTTAACAACACATGTATGAGAAGAAAATTGTAACTTTCCATTAGAAGGTGGTGAAAATAGAGGGGCAATTTCCCCCTTCCAAGTTTGTGGACCCCTGAGTTCTAAGCAGTGACTCTGTAGACTCTAGGGATAAGAAGCAGAGGTTTTATACTTTAGGATGTTAATACGCTGCACACTGTACTAACTTTACCCTTGAAACACTTTGAACATGTGTGTGGCTTTTTGTGCCAACAGTGAAAGGGCAGATGTATCTGATTCAGCCAAATTTGCCGACAGTAACCTGGCCCCATGGAGCTCCTTCCCAGATGCAGCATTCTCTTGAAGCACTAAAAACATATGGACCATCCTGGGTAGATACTTCTTGAGTAGCCAGAGGTTACTTGACCTGCAGGTCACTAAGGCTGCCAGACCCTTACAAGTTCCTTGGAGCCACATGGTTCACACGTTGGCTAAACACAGAAATGAGGCCAGGAATTCTCCCAGAGGGACATTTTCCCAGGGACAGAGACAGGGAGAGGAAAAAAAAAAAAAAAAAAAAAAGAATCCATTTACCCACTAATACTTAAAGACCAGGAACTCTGGGTGATTACATAAGGGTCTTCAAGGCATATCTCTGAAAGAAGCCCCAAAGCAGTACACAAGTAACTGTAGAGGACAGGCGGACACTGATGGCAGGGAGGCATATTTTAGTTTTCAGAGCTGTTTCTTTGAATCTTCCAGTGCCAGGTAGCAAGGAATCCAGATTTCATTGACTTGATAGGGCAGGCTGAAAAGTGGTGTTCCTCTCTTTCAGAAGGTTGTCTCAGCACCCTGACTCCCAATACCAAATGCTTGGCTGGAGCATTCTATTTCTAACCATGCTGTGGGGGGTAGAGCATTGTTGAATTCACTTTCCCGCTGGATTTGCAGGAAAAAAAAAAAAAAAAAAGAGAGAGAGAGAGAGAGAGAGAGACATTCTGCAGCCCAGAGATCTTCAGCAGAAGTCAAAGAAGCACTGGAGGCTTTTGTAGGGACCTGTTTGGAACAGATTCCACCACCAGATGCCAAACATCCATCCAGTGCCCAGAAACCTGACCTAGGCACCTTTGTTCCCTCAGCCTGGTCAAAGCAACAGCATATACCAAAGTGATTTTTTTAGTCCTGTTGTATAGAAATATGACATCTGCCAGAGCTCCTCCCTATCCTGGCTCCAATAGGGGGATGTCTGACCTCTTTCCTTTGGAAAGAAAGAAATAGGGGAGGTTTCGGATCAATAGCTGGGCTATTTTTCCACTTTGATCTTTTAAGCAATGCTAAATGATGATTATCTGTTGCAGGTTATGCATAGAGCAGGATCCCAGGAGCTGAGGGCCACTGCACAGAGCCTGACCCAAAACAAGCCTTGTTGTCTGAATGGTCTGTGTCTAGATCTGCTGTCACTTGTTCAACCATTTCTTCCCTGTTTCTAGTCAGGTTACCACCCAAAACAAGGGAAAAGTCTCTTTATAGGCTATTCACAGACAGACTTCAGATTCCTGTGGTGAGAGGTTGTCTCCAGTCTTATGAAAAAGATAAATAAATAACTTAAGCACCAGGAGCCCACCGTATGTCCTAGCCCAAAGTGTACAAAGGAGATGAGATCTAGGATTCTGGAGATAAATGGAGCTATTCCTCTCCTCTGCTATGGAACTTTGGGCCTAATCATCGTGAAGGGAACTGAGTATGAAAGAAAATATACTTGGACAAAATTTAATTTCCAAGCAACAGTTCTGCTAAATATCTTTTCAACAAAAGATTAAGAAACATGGTCAAAGGATCTTCCAGAACAGCACTGAGGAATTAAAACAACTGAATTTACATAATAAGCACATCTCTCTTGAGAACCCTGTCATCAAATTATCCCAAAATCATAGAAGAAAGCCATTTCCTGAGTTGTCCATTTAACTTTTGTTAAGAATGTTTCTTTTCCTTCCAACTAGGGAATACCTTGGAGGCAACCATCAGCTGGTGGTATAGTTGAAATGAGGGAAACTAGAAGCGCCTGGAAGGGAAAGCACCCAACCCTAAATCATATGCTTATTCTAAATGGAATATTAAATTAAATTCTTCACAATGAAGGTATTCCTGACAGAGCGGCTGTCAGTCACTCCCTGTTCAGACACCACATTGTGGGAACGTAGTTGCCGCCACATTGCAGAAGGCTGGTGTCCCTGGTAAAGATGATGCATATCATGTAAACCCCATCACCAAGATCAAAGTCTGCTCCTTTCATGGAAGCCAATACATGTCAAACCTCATTCCAATCAAATCGTCTGGAAATGAATTCAAGATGAATATGTCATAGAATAATGTGACAGTGGAACTGCAGAAGGTCAGGGGTTGTTGTTTCAATGAGAGAGTCGTCAAATATTAATTCTAGAATGTCCAGATGAGTAGGCATTGAGGGGGATTAGCTGGCTGCTGGTGGGACGTTGTGTCGCTGATTTGTGTGCAAATGCATCAAACACCAAGGTGTTGTTCTCAGTTTCATTGGAACTCAAGAAACACCTCCAAGCTCACAACCCAACATAATCAAAAGACAAAACAAATCTTCCCACTTAAAAAATAATAACTTCAGCAAACCAATATTCGAAAGAGGATTTTAACTTACTAGACTCTTTCAGGGAGTTTCGGTAAAGCCGCAATCTTTTCCTCATCACCAAGGAAGTCTTGTATCTCATTTTCTGACTTTGAGCCTGTTTGGGAAGAAAAGAGGGGCAGTCACTAAGTCAAACAATTTCATACATGTTTGTATGGCAAGATTGTGTGCCTTGAATGTATCAGTGTTGGTCTGAAGAATGTTAGTCCTTCCTAGACCATTTTCAAATTTAAAAGTGAAAGAAAGGATCTGCTGGGAACTACCCATATTTATTGCAAAATGATATAAGCTTTGTAATAAAAATATTAAAAATCATTTCCCTGCTCGATTTTTTTTTTTTGGTGAAACTCGTGTTAATTTCCTTTGCAGATAGAATTTAAGCGCCACTCAGCATTCAAACACCTCTAACTTCTAGAATTTGAATTTATTGTATGAGAAATTCCCATTATTTTCTTTAAGTTTACTGAGTTTAGTAAAATGTAATCGGGAGGCCTGGGTGTCCTCTGGGATGTTGGCAAGTTAAAAATTGAGGTACAAGAATTGGGATTGAGAAGAGAGAAATTCCTTTGTAAATTTGTAGATCTTGCTCATGGTGGTATGGGAACCCTTACCATCCCATGGCTTCGCTCCCAAGCCCATTTGGAAATCATCATTGGTTGATTTTTTAAAGTTAATATAAAATTCACCAGAATAGAAAAAAAAAGTATTATTCGTATCATTTGGTCCTGGTTGTCTCCATTTCTTAGTTAGGAATGTCAGAAATAGCTCCCAATCCCCCTGTTATTTTGCATTCCTTATCAAATTCGCTTTGTGGTTAATGCTACCAAGCCATTGGCTATCCTAAAGCCTGAAACCCATCCTGGGGACCTTTGCAATCTGTCAGGCTAAAGACAGTGGAACAGCCAAACAGAGGCGATCCACCCAGCCCCAACTCTCAATTTGGCCTAGAAAGACAAACAGTCATTGAAAAGGTCTCAGGCTGGACAAACACAGCACGCCCTCTGTCAATGAGGACGTCTGCCCGTCTTGACACTCCAGCCCACAGAACAAGCGATTGTTTAACTTGTTGAACCACAGGCCAAATCCAAATGGGGCTCTGCTATCTCAAAGGCTTTCCAATTCTCTATGCTCAAAGATCTCTTTCTCTCTCCCTCAATCCCCAAACTGGGCTTGAACTAGCTTGTGTGTTTTCACCCTTCCCTCTCCCTTCTTTTCTAGGTCCAAGCCTGAGGAGTGCGAGTGGGGGATAGACTCACCTTTTCCCAGAGGGTTTTATTTATTTTCAATTCTTTTTTAACCAAAAGGCTTCTGTCCCCAAAAGTAATAAGCTCCTTCCTGCACAAATCAGGAAAGAAAGGAGGCCCAACTTCACATTCCTACAGAAGGGTGGCATGCTGGGCATCCTCGCTCTAAAATTTCCTCATGGCAGGATGTCTGGCACAGGAAAAGTCCTGGTTGGTTGGAACTAATAGAATTTACTTTCTTGCCTCAGAGGGAAATGGGTGTGAGTTTCCCTAGAGAGCCCGCGTCCACGCACAATGCTGCCCAAGTCCCTCCCCCCTTAAGAGGCCTGGGTCACTTCTACCCCCAGATCCTGGCAGTCTTTTGTGCATTACAAACCCACACGCATGCCAAAAAATGCTGCACAGGCTAGACTTTGGGCTGGCAACTGGCACCTTAAGCTTCTCTGTAGTAGCTCCATCACCAGGCTAGTGTAGGGAACCAGGGTAAAGATCTTCTCCTTTGCTTCAAACTCTGAGTCCATTTGGCAAACCAGTGATCTCACTTGAAGGAGGGGTGAAAGACTATGGGGGCAATCCCTGGGCCCCTGGACTTGAGATCCCCGCCAACCCAGAGATACAAAAGCTCTGAAAATGCTTGGCTAGGTTCTCCTCAAATGACTGCTCCTGATTTGTCTCCACACACTCCACACTCCCGTGGCCACTTAATCAGGAGTCAGCAGCACAACCTGGAGGCTTATTGGAATCTACCTTCCTCCTCACATCTCGAGAAGAGGAAAGGGTGCCAGCCAATGAGATAATTGATCTTTCTGGGGGAGAGCCAAGCAGGTGGGCCCGTGGGTACACACAAAAGGCACCGTTTTTCTTTGGGGGAACACCAAGGCTGTACGTTGTGGGGTCTCGCTAGATGGGGCAGGCCTGCCCAAGGTCAGAGGTCACCTACAGCCTGCTTTGCAAGCCAGGGATTTCAGTCCCGGAGCCATCCACGCTGCTCCACACTGATTAACCCGCAGGCGCTCAGGCAAAGGCATGCTGGCCTCTCAGCCACAGCTCAGCTGGGGCGGGTGCAGAGCAGGGGCGCTTCAGCCAGCCTGGGAGCTCCCAAGCAAAACCCGAAAAGGCTCCCGATTCTGCCCGCGGCCTGCTGCTGCCAGCTGCACCGGCATCTCCCTGACTCCCCTCCATCGGGCCCTGGAGCTCCCGGGAGTTGGGCAGCAAGCCTGGGTTGTGTGATGGTCTTTTCTCATTCTTCTGTTCCCTAGAGGAAGGAGCTCCCGTTTCCCCGGCTCTGGGCTGACGGCCCGGGTGACCTCCGTGTGCTCAGAGTCGAGTCTGCATTAGTGGGTCGCCTGAAGGATCAGCCCCGACATTTAACCTTCCCTTTGAACACCCCCCCACCCCCACCTGCCCGCAGCTAGATAGAGGAAGGGCAGTTGGTGCCTCGCTTTGGGTGGCTCGGAGGCCCATGCTGTCCGAAAGGGGGTAGAAATATGACCTTGGAATCCAAAGAGAGCCTCCTGCAGACGGTGCCGGCCGCCGTGCAGCCCCTCAACGCCCCTTCACCGTTCCTAAGACCTCGCTGGCTCCCAGCAGTCCCCACGGACAGCCAACCTCATTCATCAACCCCAAACTTTCCGGTCAAGCCTTTGAGGCAATCCTAGCTTTCTTTCACAGCCCAGCTCTGTTCCCGCCTCACTTGCCCCTAATTTCCTGTGTCCCTGGATGTCTAAGGTAGTGCCCAGAATCCTAGGCGGCTGCGGCCTGCTCCCCAGAGAGCTCATCGTAGCCCTGGTTCGCTTTCGGAAGCAAGCAAGCAAGCAAGCGAGTCCCGAACCCTGGCCGGCCGCGCGCAGAGAGCGGATCCCAGCGGTCAACTTCCCGAGGCAGGACCGGGATGCGCGAGGGCGAGGATCCGGGCCGCGAGGCCGACCCGGTCGGCAGATGCCGTCAGGTTGGGGCGGAGAAGTCCCATCATCTTGCTTCCAGCCTGGCTAACTTAGCTCCAGCGACCCTGGAAGGGGGACGCCGAGTCCCTCCCTGCCATCCTCGCAAGGGCAGGGCAGGGCAGCTGCCTGCAGGGCCCCTCTCCTGGCGAGGGTCCTGCTCACTTGGAGCAAAGGAAGCTCTCGGCCACGACTCCCCTTCTTGTGCCCACGGTGGGGCACCCAGGCAGTTTACAAGGAGGGGAGAAAAGGCGGGTGGGCAACAAGCTGCTCTTGGTCCGAATGCCAGTGGGAGCCCCATGCGTCCTCCTTGCCCCCCCTCCCTGGGAAGAAAAGATGGACTCATCCCCAGCGCTGCCCCTCCGCGGAGGGGCCCCCTCCTCCCCTCAGTGTCAATGGGGTGGGGCCTATACTTACGGTTGGGGGGCTAATGAGGGAGGGGATGGGGAGAAAGTCTAGCTGGGCCTCTTTCCCCAGTGGGGTTTGGGTGCCAGTGGCCCCGCTAAGGGCGCTTGCTCCCCAGCAGCTGGCGGCCCAGGTCCCCGTCTATCTGCCCCCTGGACTCAGGCACTTACCCTGCTCCACCTGTTGCCGGGATCGCCTCATTTCTGCACATCACTTTGGGGTGGCCGAGGGGGAACCACAAACCCCTCCAAGCCTCTCTTTTGTGGTTCCAGCGAGGCGGTCATCCTTCATTTCTCCTTTTCCAGCTTTCGGGAAGCAGTTAGGGAATGTATGATGAAGCAGAAATGAGCCGTCAGGATGATATTTTAATGGCTTATATGTCACGTTGGTGCATGTGGCTTTGAACTGGAGCCGCTTGCGTTTCCTGCAGAGAGCGCCGCAAATCCCACTTGATAACTTCTACAACCCACAACTTTTTTTTTTTTTTCTCACATTCACTCTTACCCTGTATATTTGGAAGCGTTTCCTAAAAATACCCTCTTGTCAACGTCCCCCTTGGATTTTCCACGGACTGGAGAGAGAAGACTGACTTTTCTTTTTTGAAGAATTACTTTCCCTCTCCCCCTCCCAACAGCTACCATTCCCCCTCAGGTCCCCTCCCTTGTTTTTTTTTTTTTTTTTTTTTTTTTTTTTTTGAACGGCAGGCGAGGTGGGTTCAATATTTGTTCTCCCTAGTGAGAGCACTGCAGCCTCTAGAGAAAACTTCTCCTTGCAAATAAGATTTTTACAACTGCAGTGGAGGCAAGATTCAACTCCCCTTTGTAGGCAGCAGAAAAGACTGTATAGTTCTGATATATCTTTTTGAACAAACTCTACAATAGTTTTTTTTTGGGGGGGTGTTTTTTTTTTGTTTTGTATTTTTTGTTTTGAGAAACCACCCCTCACATCCTAGACCTTTCCTTCCGTTCCCCATCCCGGTTCCACTCAAAGTTGGCGGGGAATGCTGGGCTGCTACACTCAGACTTGTTGCTGGAGGCAGAACATATGATTTTTTTTTTCTTTCTCAAATTTCTATTTCCCAGCACAATAAGCGCAAATGCTGGCCAGGTCCCTTCAGCCACCGGGAAACCATCCCAGATACAGGAGGCGAGTTTTGAGCCCGGAGAGCCCAGGGAAAGGGCAACTCAGCTCGCCAACACCAAGCGAGAATCTAGTCGATGAAAAGACCAGAAAATTAAAAAGGCAAGGAGAGGCCGACGCTGACCCTGCCTTTCTCCACCCGTGCGGTCAGCGCGGGCGACTGGGCAAAAAAATATTCATTTTCATTTTCCTCTTCCCGGGGCACTGGTGAGTTTCCTAACGGGGCCGCCAGTGAAAGGATGAGTTGAGGTTTCTTTGTCTGAGAAGAGTTTAGGGCTCTGATTCAGCTGCAAAGAAGCCAAATGAAGTTAGAAACAAAGGGCAAATTGAAGGATTCCGACTCTTGGCTTTTTGTGTTTTCCTTACTAGAAAATAATTAGACCTAATGAATATGCAGACGCTTCAGCTAAACCCTCGGCCCGGGCTGTTGGGTTTTAAACAGAGCTGCGAGAAATGCAACCTTCATCCCCCAACCCCCCGCATCTGCGTGCATTTTTTGAAATGCATAAATGTTGCTCGCCTTAATTGATTGAGTCACAGGGATTTTTTTTTTTTCCTGCTTTTAAGTGCCATACTCCTCTACCTTTCAACAATCATTTTAATATATAGTCAATGGCTCTTTGTGGACGGGACAAAAAGCAACTACGCGCAGTTGTTGAATAGACTTTGCGCTGGGCAAAGACAGGTTAATCGAGGGCCGCATCGCGAAAACAAGCGAGTGTTGTATGTTTGCACTGAATCCAAATGTCTGCATTTTCCTAACTAAATCAAAGGGAGTGTTATTTCTTTTTCTGCTCACTCATCTGAAGGTAAGTAAATTTTCTCTGGCGATCAAAAGCCTGGTCGGCAACAAAGACCGCGCCCGCTTTTTCCACCGTCCTGGTGTGGCGAGTTGCGGAATTTCAATAACTGTGACAAGGGTGACTGATTTGTGAACCAGAAAAGGTTTGAATGTCACAAAATTTACATTGGTCCTATCTATCGGGGATTTAAATACCAAAAAAGTATTCGGGGATTTCTAGAGAGCTTTGGGCAGTATTGAAGAACAATGGCGCGTTGGGAAATTTACAGTTTTACCTGAATGAAAGGGGCCTGGGTTGGGAACAGGGGTGCAGAGGGAGGGGGTTAGCGGGGGGCAGACCGGGGAGACTAGGGAAAAGGAAGAAAAAAGAAGAAGAACACAGGAGAGGGGGGGGGAAAAACCCCAAAGGGGCAACAATGTTTCCAATTTGCCACACACACAAAAAAAATGCCACCTTAACAACCTGGAAAGTTAAGAGCTCACATCCACCTGTGCTTATTTTCGGGGGAGGGGGAGGGGAAGGGGGGGCGCAGGGAGCCTGATTGATTCGATAAAAGTGAGAGAATCGAGGCAACCGCTTACCCTGCGAAATCACATTTCTTGTAAATAGATAGCGGAGTGCCCGTGTGCTACCGAGATCTTAAATTATGAACAGGAGGGGGACGAGGCAAGGGAGAAGCAAACTTCAAAAGGAGCAAATAACAAAAGCCTCCTTGGCTGCCCTTGAAGGGGTGGGGGGAAAGGGGAGAAGAAAGAAAAGAAAGTTGCTGAATCGGGACATTCTGCAAGTGCCTGTGTTTACCAGCCCCATCCCCACCTCCTACTCTTCGGAGAACGCCCCGAGTAGCTAAATGGCTCAGCTAAGTGCAGGTCTGATGAAGGACAAGATAGAGAGAGAGAGAGAGGGAGGGAAAAAAAAAAAAAAAAAAAGGAGAGAGAGATGGTAGAGATGGAAATAGGGAGCGAGAGGGAGTGGGCGAGGAAGAGGGAATGGGAGCGAGAGAGGGATGAGAAGAAAGAGTGTGTGTGGCTGCGAGAAGGAAAAGGAATCGTGGCAAAACATTTTTTTCCATGAGGAGAGGGAAAAAATTTGGCTAAAAAAAAAAAAAAAAAAAAAAAAAGGAAAAAAAAAAGTTGCTACTCCTGGCAGCCCTGTTTGTCAAAAGGGGATGTCAAGCGCTTTACAATACCTGGGATTGATGAGGCGGGCGGGCCAATGAGCGGCGCGCGGAGCCTCGGCGCGCCCTCCGTTGGCGCGGCGGCCGCGGGCGGGGGGAGCGCGGACACACCAATGGGCGCCCGCGTCGGCAGCACGTGACGCCTCCCCCTGCTCCCATTCATCAAGGGGGGGACGGTGTCGTCCTTTCAATTCATTTATCTGCAGGAATGATTGCTGCTATCAGTCTCGCGCTCACCGCCCGGCTGAGGAGGTGAAAGTTTCTCCCCAGGAAGATAAACCGCAAAAGACAATATTGTGCATGATTTGCGCCTTTTCTTTGGCTTTTTCTTTCTTCCTTTTTTTCCCTCCCCCCCCACCTTCTTTCTTTCTTTTTTTTTTTTTTTTTTCCGCAAAAAAGCAGAGGGGGAAAAAGCAGAGTGAAGGAGCGAGAAGGCGAGCTGGAGAGAAAGGAGAGAGAGAGGAGAGAGAGAGGGAGAGAGAGAGAGAAAAGAAAGGGCGAGGGGCTAGTGGAGAAGTAAGGAAGGAGGGGCGTGCGGCGCGCGAGGCGGAGAAAGGGCGAGCAGTCGCGGCTGCGGCGCTCACATTCCTCTATGCTACAAATCCGGGAGGAAGTTTTTTTTTGGGGGGCTGAGATGCTCCACGCCTTTCCCCGGGCAGCCTTGACGCAAGGTCCTCTCGGCAGAGACTGAGCGGCGAGAAAGTGCGCACCCGGCCGGCGGGGTCTGCTTGGCGGGCGCCGGAGCCCGCCTCGCTCGCGGCCCGAGGCCGTCCGGCTTCCCCGCGCTCGCTCGGGCGGGCGTCCCGGCGCGTGGCGCCGCTGCCTGCGGGCTAGGACTCCGCGAGGTGGGTCGACTCCTCCTCCCTCCTCTTCTTCTTCTTCCTCTTCCTCCGCCTCCCGTTCCTCCTCCTCCTCCTCCTCCTCCTCCTCCTCCTCCTGATTTTCCCTCCTCGGCGGGCGAGGGTGGGGGGGGCGGGGGAGGCCGGGGCTCGCCCCGAGCAGCCACGATGCTCCTGGACGCCGGCCCCCAGTACCCCGCGATCGGCGTGACCACCTTCGGCGCGTCCCGCCACCACTCGGCGGGCGACGTGGCCGAGCGCGACGTGGGCCTGGGCATCAACCCGTTCGCCGACGGCATGGGCGCCTTCAAGCTCAACCCCAGCTCGCACGAGCTGGCCTCCGCCGGCCAGACGGCCTTCACGTCGCAGGCGCCCGGCTACGCGGCTGCCGCGGCCCTGGGCCACCACCACCACCCGGGCCACGTCGGCTCCTATTCGAGCGCAGCCTTCAACTCCACGCGGGACTTTCTGTTCCGCAACCGGGGCTTCGGCGACGCGGCGGCGGCCGCCAGCGCTCAGCACAGCCTGTTCGCGGCCTCGGCCGGAGGCTTCGGGGGCCCGCACGGCCACACGGACGCCGCGGGCCACCTCCTCTTCCCCGGCCTTCACGAGCAGGCGGCGGGCCACGCGTCGCCCAACGTGGTCAACGGGCAGATGAGGCTCGGCTTCTCCGGGGACATGTACCCGCGGCCCGAACAGTACGGCCAGGTGACCAGCCCGCGCTCGGAGCATTACGCGGCGCCGCAGCTGCACGGTTACGGGCCCATGAACGTGAACATGGCCGCGCATCACGGCGCCGGCGCCTTCTTCCGCTACATGCGCCAGCCCATCAAGCAGGAGCTCATCTGCAAGTGGATCGAGCCCGAGCAGCTGGCCAACCCCAAAAAGTCGTGCAACAAAACTTTCAGCACCATGCACGAGCTGGTCACGCACGTCACCGTGGAGCACGTCGGCGGACCCGAGCAGAGTAACCACATCTGCTTCTGGGAGGAGTGTCCGCGCGAGGGCAAGCCCTTCAAAGCCAAATACAAACTGGTCAACCACATCCGCGTGCACACGGGCGAGAAGCCCTTCCCCTGCCCCTTTCCTGGCTGCGGCAAGGTCTTCGCGCGTTCCGAGAACTTAAAGATCCACAAAAGGACGCACACAGGTATGAAACCGCTGTTCTCGAACCCCCGCACCCCCCTCCTCCCCCACCCCGCATCCCCCCCCACCCCCCACCCCCCCCCGCATCCTGGGCCTGGGACCCGAAATGCACAAGTCAGCGGGCCGGGGCGCACAAACCGGGCCGCGGTTGGGTCTGGGGCGTCAGGTTCCAGCAGGCAGGCAGTGAAAAGTGTGCGCTGTATTTTAGTTTGAGGCTTGAAATTATGAAGAGGTGTAGAGAAGATCGGACATTCCAAGACGTATCTGGGAATATAGATTATTTTAATGAGGACTGGAGAAAAAAGAAAAAAGAAAGGAAGAAAGGCTGGGAGAGCAGAGAGACAAACGTAGCTTTGTGGAGTCCTCGGTGAGCGCGAAGCCAGGAGAAGTGGCCGGTTCCCGGCGGCGGCGGCGGAGGCGCCAGCCGCTCCAGCTGCAGACAAATCTAAACATTTGCTTCTGGCCCACCTCTCTCGCTAGGCACCTTAGTGAAGACGTTTGCAAATGAAGGCACTAAGGAAATCGGAGGAGATAGCGTGGAGGCGCAGAGAAAGAAACAAAAACCGAAAAAGGGCCGGGGGGTGGGGGGTGGGGGGTGGGGAGGGCCGGGGGAGTATTGAAAGCAAGTAAGTTGCGCCCGAGGAGGCTTTTGGAGGCTTATGCATATTTAAAGAGCCCAATTTGAGTAGTGACTGGTTTTTTGAGGAAGCTTGAAGAGTTAGGAGAGTCGATGGAAGGCTGAGAAGTCTCTTTTTGTCAATTAGATGCAGTGAGATAGTTTTCGAAACACCAGATACCTTCCACTGGCCTTTAAAAAGAAAAAGAGGCCGGCCGGGAACAGTTAAGAGAAAAGTTCGCGCGAGCTCAAGGCTGTGGTCTGCGTCGGGTAGGCCGTTCCGGGGCCCCGAGCGCCAGCAAGGCCGGGAGTCCTGTTTGCTTCCCTGCTCCGGTTGGCCTGGGTGATTGCTGTGAACCGCGTTTGGAACTTTGGGGTTTAATGCCAGGGTGAGGGAAGGATTTGCAGCGCCGAGCTCTCGGCCCAGATTACCTTATAAAATGTGAGTGTGTGTGTGTGTGTGTGTGTGTGTGTGTGTGTAGGGGGTGGGGAGGGGTGGAGGAGGCGACGAGGGGGGTGCGGAGCGTCGGGGAGGGGGTAGGGGGAGGAGAGAAGAGCAAAACAGCAGGAGAATCTGCTCGCAAAGTGAAAATTAGAAAGCAAGGGCTAGGTAGAAGCCGCCCGAAGTGGTCTGTGATAGCCGCGGGCAGAAAAACCAGCAGCCAGGAAGGCTGCCACTCTGGGATCTGGAAAAACTACCACCGCTGATAATAATAATAATAATAATAATAATAATAATAATAATAATAATCTAGATCCAATTGGATTACGAGTTAAAATAGTTCAGATATTTAAAATTCCACCGCAGGTATAAGACTTTGTTGAAGACCCGGGTTCTTGAACTCGCAAAGTACTAACTGAGCTGCAGCCTTTTTAATTCTGTTTTGATTTCCCCACTCCCCCACCCCCCACGATTTAAAGAACTTAAAAACAGCCGCAGGATCTGTTGCAATCCGACTTCTCTCTTTCTTGCCTTTCGCACCAGGGGAGAAGCCCTTCAAGTGCGAGTTCGAAGGCTGCGACCGACGCTTTGCCAATAGCAGCGACCGCAAGAAGCACATGCACGTGCACACGAGCGACAAGCCCTATCTTTGCAAGATGTGCGACAAGTCCTACACGCACCCCAGCTCGCTGCGCAAACACATGAAGGTAATCGCCGCGGTCTCGCCGCCCGCCCCGAGCCAGGACCCGCTCGGCTCTTCGGCCGGGGTCGGGCGGCGAGTGCCAGCCCGGGTGGTGCAAGGAGCTGGCGGAGGCAGACAGGCCGGGAGCGGCTGCACCGTGCTGCGTGCTGCTGGGCCGAGGGGGCGGGGGCTGCAGAGGGGGGCGAGGGCGTTCCAAACTAGGGTGTTCCAAGTTTACCGTTTAATAATAAAAGTAAAAAAAAAAAAAAAAAAAAAAAAAAAAGGAGTGCGCACCCCACAGAGGCCGCGACCGAACTGGGCCCCAGGTGGGGAGCCGCGGCCGGTCCCGGCGGGTTGGCTCGGCCCGGGCTGCGGCCACTGGAGCGGGCGGCGTCGGCAGAGCGTCTGCTTGCCCGCAGCTGCGCGAGCAGAGGCCGCCGGCGGCCCGGGGCACCCTCGCGGGCTGCCGCCCCAAACCCAGCCTCCGCCCCAGCTCCCTTTCCCGGGTCGAGTTTTCTTTTGTGAGTCCCGGGGGCGCCGTCCCCCCTGGCGCGCCGCCCTTGCAGGGCGGAGGGGGACCCCCTCGCCCAAGTCCCGCGGGCCCGGCCCCCCCGGAGTTCAAGGGGCCTCGGCGCCGCGCCTGGCCCCGACCTAGGCCGCCGCCGCGCGGGGTCTCTATCTCGGTAAAAACGCCGCTTTATCCCCGCAGGTCCACGAATCCTCCTCGCAGGGCTCGCAGCCTTCGCCCGCCGCCAGCTCCGGCTACGAGTCGTCCACGCCGCCTACCATCGTGTCTCCCTCCACAGACAACCCGACCACCAGCTCCCTGTCGCCCTCCTCCTCCGCAGTCCACCACACAGCCGGCCACAGCGCGCTCTCTTCCAATTTTAATGAATGGTACGTTTAAAATCAGAAACAAAACACCGAACAAAAACCCTATTTAAGAGACTGAACACACACGTACACACAAATATTACTGAATGAACCCTGCGAATCAAGCAGCCCCCCTACCCCCCCGCCCAGACACCGCAGTCCTATTTTTTTTTTAAACCTGCCAATAGACCCAGGACCGAGTAAGAGAAAGAAAGCCCCAAACCTTTAATTCCCCCCCCTTTTTTTTCCTCTTCCTTTCTTTCCTTTTTTTCTATTTCTTTTTCTTTCTTGTTTTTTTTTTCTTTCTTTTTTATTTTTTTTTTTATTTTTATTTTTTTTGGCAAAAGTCTGGTAGCCAAGGGGCGGGAGGGTGGTCGAGGAGAAGGCGGCCGCCCGACCGAGTGCTGCCAACCCCGACCGAGGGCCAGTTTCTCGTCGGAATCGAACAGGCTCTCTGGGCTTCCGTTTTGTTTGTTTGTTTTTGTTTTACTTTGCATTCTTGTAAATACAGAATTATTAGCTTAAAACTGTACTGTTGGATTCTGTAAATAGTTATATCTCGGTTGGAGCGGGCGGGTGGGTTCGTGGCGTTGTGGTCTTTGCATTGGGGGAGGGGGGAGGGGCCGGGCGGGCGGGGGAGGGGGAGGGGGGTGGGCGGCCGAAAGCCAACTGTTTGTACTGAATGGCAAGAATGTTCTAGTAAATGTGTACCAAAATGTGAATTACTTTGTACGATTACAGTCTCCACGTCGACCTAACAGAATATTATTGGTATTAATGTGACTTTTTTTTTTTTTTTTTGTATAAAGTGCAAACATTTCTCGTCCCAAAGTCTAAGTACTTTAGTGCAGTAAAATGTTGTTTCACGTCCTGTCAAGAATTCGTATAGTACGAGCCTGGATCTGCGTGTCAAACTGTTCCATTTGTTTATGTAAAGTGATATTAAAAAAGATATAAACTATAACTGTCCGTTGCTTTTGGCAAAAGATACAACCACATAATGTATATAATTCCTAGTTTCCATATTTATCCGCATGTAAAGGGCCGGTTTATTCATGTTACAGCTATTCAATATTTATGGCTAGAAAAACTCGTATGTACACTTTAGTTTCCAGAACTGTTTGGTAACCTTTCGTACCTTATTAAAGATTCTTAAATCTCAGTGATTGTGGTAGGAATTTCTTCTTCACCCCCAGCAACCTGCTGCCTCTTCGGCCAGCTTTAGTGGGTCTCGAGGAAAGCTTTCCACTCTCAATCGCCTTCCCTTTCTGTCATCGCAGGTCGTATAAACGTGATAAATGAACGCTACCCTGCTGGCTCTCCGAGAGGGTGTAATTAGTATTTATATCAAAATTTATGAAACAAATTTTCGGCCGCTGTATAATTTAAATGACCTTTGCAGACGTAGAATAACAACCATAAAAATAACAGAAATAGATTGCACAGGCGACATCAATATTAATGTAGGTGAATTGTCAGAAGCTCAGGGGCTCACTCTGCAGTGTTGCAAATGAACTTGAAGCACAGGGTTCCTCTGCCCCCCAAATTAAATTCCCCCGGCTGAAACTGAGTTGCAGATTTACAATATCATATTTTAAATTGCTGTCTTCAATTAAACCATTTATGGCCATAACTAATTTCAGGATGTTGATGCATGCTTTTACAGACCTTCCTTCTTTGTACAAAAGTAAACGTCCATAAAGCGTTTTACTTATATTTCTTCAAACGTGATGCTAATTTAAATTAATTACTTCCTATGATATGTTATTATTCCTATAATTTTGCCACTGTTATTAGTTCTTTCAAAAATTCATCTAGGGAAGAGAATTATTTTATGTAATTTGATTATCTTTCTATCTCTTTTATTTATTTCTCATTTACTTAAGAAATTCGTTCCATTGGCTGGCGTTGATACAGTAAATTTGTAAATGAGGAGACAATATAAAAAATCTAAATTACTTGTGCTTAATGACTGTAGCAGAACGCCTTTTCTCTAAATCAGATTGTCTTTCTTGCAGTTTAGTTTGATAGATTTGCAAGCTATGCTGCTCCTTCGAAGTTAGCTGCGCTGGTAGGAACGCGAGCTTCTTTGTCTCTGGTTGTAGCTTGCATGATCGCCCCATTAAGCAGACAACGTAGGGGAGATCACAAATCAGGGCCTTGGCTGTAGCTGCAAGGGTGTGCAAGTGTCAGAGCAGGAGGCAGAAACTGACCTCACTGTGGACATGGACGAACCTGGACTTGCTTTTTCAATATACTGTGTGGGTTCAGGAAATCATAGGCCATTTTGACTTTGAGAAGGAAAGTAAGAGGGGAAACCTTGCAAAAGTATGAGACCCCCCCCCCTTAAGATACTCACATCCATTTCAAAGAGACATTAATTTTTCAGAATATAACATTGACCAATTACAAAATCACAATGTTAAATTCTCTTTAAAAAACCTTTGTTGACATGTCTTTTTATATCTTGCCATTTGTATTTGTCACTTTTGGCCAACAAAGTTTTATTGGTGAAGGAGGGGGTTGTCTGCACTTTATGTAGCACATGAAAAACTGGAGATGGTGGTGTTTAACTTTTTTAAAAAATACTATTGTGATTATAAGAGTAAATATCAACCTTTCATGAAAAGAGCGCCACCTTGCAAGGTTTGGCAAGATTTAAGGAAGTTGAAAACCTAAACAAGAAATTCTGCTAGCTCCTAAAATTTGTGAGACCAAAGGCTGGCCCCAGTTGGCTTAGGAGGTTTCAGATTGATTAACAGTGTCGTATTTGAATTGGCACTAGACATTAGGTCCAATATTTTTTTTAAAAAATAGAGGAATAAAGATAGTTCCATCTCTCTGGGAAAGAAAGATAAACACCTCAATTAATAATCCTTCCCTTTCCCATAGACATCAGAATATCTGGGATCCTGATATGAGTATTTATGATAACAATAATAATCATAATAATCACAACACTGCTTTTTAACTTTGTAAGTACATTTAAGAAGATAGTAAATCAGTGCATTTTTTGGACCATTCTTAAAAGCAGTTTACTTCAAATTTGGAAATATAAATGTGTTATTATTTGTTATGTTTCTGGTGATTTTTTTTTCACTTTAATGTCATTGTATAATAGTTAAGTATACTATGATACATGATTTAAGTAGGATATTTTAAATATAAATTTTAGGAGTAAATATTTACTTCAAAACTATTTCACATTTAAGACATTATTTTTTTTTTGGCTTTGAAGGCCAAATAATTTTTTAAAAATTTTGAGGAATACTGTGTGTGTCTGTGAATAATCTCACTCATAGGAAAGGAACTTTTACAGTAGAAGCCAGTATTTATGCCAATGGCCCTTATGCATTCTCTTCTCCAACACCCACCACAAAGAAAAAGTCATTAATGATGTAGGTCGCTTAAAATAATGCTTCAAACTTAAATGTAGTCTATTATTTTGCTGGTACCTTTAATGTCTGCTTCTTGAGATGTATTCTTCATACTTTTCTTCATGGGCTATTAGGTTTTGAAATACATGAATGTGAACAGCGAGATATATTGTTAGACTCTATTTAGCAGGAGCTGAAGATGCTGCAAATGGCTGGTTTCTGTGTGTAGCTGTGGATTTTGGTTTAGGCAGAAAGCCATCCTGATTCATATTTCCACTGCATTGTATTCTGGATACTATGAAATGATTAAAACAGCTGAGAAGTTATTAAAAAGTTATATTGTGTCAACAAAAAATGCCTAAGTACAAGCAATCATATTTGAGAAATGAAGAGAAATGAGTTGTGGTATGTGTGTGTGTACATTTACAGAGTAAGCATATAAATATACAAGCACCATTTATATGGGGGTTAAGTAATTTTCAAACATTTCAGATCCTTTGTTTTCTTCTTCAAAAGCTACCCCCAACTGCTTTAAGCATTTGCAGCTGATGATTTTGATTTTTTAAAGTCAAGCATTCAAGTTAACCTTTAAGAAGCAAACCACCTCCAAAAGAAAGATGTAACCTTTCAATTGGCCCATATGCTTATCATTTTTTTTTTTTTTTTTTTTTTTTGCTTTAGCTGACAATGAAAATAGCACTAACCTTCTTTGGTGATGGGCCTGGCATTTAGATGTTTTTATTTGTTGATTGTGAAGTTTTCTCAGAACTTTTAAAGGGCTGGCCACAGAACTACACTCCATAGTTCTGAAACCTTCCAGACATCCCCTTTTTGAGGCCAAGATATAGTAAGTAGTGTTGGACCCCTTTGAATCAGTGCTGGTATGGTTAGTACCTAAACATACTTCTTTCCAGGAAGCAGCTTTGAGAAGGCCCTTGTCCTTAAAGAGCAGCATCAGTTTAAGATGGTTTGGGGAGTAACAGTGCATGGTCTGGCAAACTCCAAAGAAGGACACTGAGCTTATGCTTTTGATTACTTGTGCACTAGATATGAAACCATCAGATTTCAGACAGTCTCAATTCAGAGTTCTTTTTTTTTTTTGACGTGAAATACTAATTACAAATTTATTTTCTCCTCTCTAGGTACAAAGTTCTCGTCTCCTCCTAGCATCAAGTGTAGTTCTTAGAACCGTGTGTTCCTATTAGAAAAGTGTTGTTTTCATAAAAATGGTCACAGTTGATATCACTCTGGTTTTAGAATTCTTGAAAATAGAGTGGTAATGAAAAGGTGTATACCACCCATGCCAGTTAACCACTAAAGGCTCACATTACCCATGGTACTCTCTCTCAGCTTTTTACCATCTCATTCACCATCAGTAATATGTGCCCATTCAAATTGGTTAGATAAAGAAAGTAGTACTTTATAAGGGTAACTATACAGCAATCTATTTTTTTTTTTTGAGTGGCAATCACTAGTTTGGGGCAAGAAATAAGAGAAGTGTTAGTAATCTCCTATGATATGTCTTTTCTGTCATTTGAGTCTTCTCTTCAAAGTTTATTGCAAATACAATGGTGTAAAATACACAGAGAATGGGCAATATTCTCCATTGATCTACACAAGACTGGTTGCTCCAGAGGCTCTCCTTGAGCAAGAGGAAACAAGATCAAGCCAAACCAGAGACTATTTTTACCATGCAAGTTGAATTCTGGCATTAGTTCCTAACCTTGATTTCCACCTTAAAGCAAGGAGCAGGAACAGTATGAAGTTTCCAATTGATGCTATACTGGAGGTGGGTTTTTCAAGAATAAAAAAAAAAATAGGATTTAACCATCTAGTATGGAAGTGACAGTATTTGGCCATGAAGATGCTAGAGACATAAAGACTGTCTGTCAACTGTCCACAGTATTTTGTTTGCCTCTGAGGGTTGCAGGTCATCTCTAGTATATGCACGGAAATTCGGTTGTGAAACTTAGTGATCTGTTCACCTATAGCATACACAAGAATCAACTATCAACGTGGATATACACATATGGGAATCGTATCTTTAGGAAACAGAACACACCCGCCAGGCGTTTGAAGGCCAGATACCTTAGCAGATCTATCCTTTGTGTGACAATTCCCATTAAGCTACAGAAAACATACGGACGCAAAGAGGGCGAGAGCAGCTCACATCCTCGTTCCTTTTTAAAACATTTCTGTCTATCCGGGCAAATCCTAGTGTCCCCGCAAAGAAAACGGAGTTGTGGAGGAGGGTAAAGCCAAGAGGAGGAAGGATAGGGTTGGGGGAGTCTATGCATCAAGGGAGATTTTTGTCCTGGAGAATTGCCTGAAAATATATAAACACGGGCTTTTGGGGTGGACGTGTGTGGCGGGACGGGGGGGGGGGGTGGCGAAACAGGAAGACTTCCCCAAAGCACCCCCACCGAAGGCGGGGCGCTCAGCGTCCCAGGGGCCCGGGGCGCCACCCCGCAGCCCCGCACGGCGCTCTGCAAGCCGCTGCCGCGGGCCCGGGCTGCGGCGGGGCGGGCAGTGCGCATGCGCGGCCCGCGGCCCGCGGTTCCACGTGCTGATGAATATGCAGGAGGCGCCTTTGCCCACGCGGGCTGCTGGGGAACCTCTCAGAGGCTCGGGCCTGTGAAAGCCGCTGGCCGGGCTGCCAAAATAGTGCGGCGAGGACGCTGCACGTGTTTGTTTTCAAACCGCGCCGGTTTAAGTGAGTTCACAAAGCCAGGCAGGCAGCACAGGCTCCAGCCCGTGCTCGCAGCCTCGGAACCGCGAGCGGAGCCGGCGAGCAGAGCCTCCCTTCCCCCGAGGGTCGCGGCCTGCGACGTGCGCTAGCCCCAGCCCCGGGCCAGGCCCATGCGAAGCCCCCTGGCCTGGCCCCTCCCAGGCCGCCAGCTGGCACCCTGTACCATCACGGCCCTTAGAGCCTAGGGGAATAGTACCCTCCGCGCACCTGGCCCCTAGGCAGAGCCCAGGTCTGAGATGAGGGGCGGAGAGAAGGGGGCAGCGGAGGTTTTCCTGGCGCCCACTCTCTCTGACCAGATATAGGCCTGAATGTCCCCCTGTCTGTCTGTCTCGCCCTCCTTTTTCCTTTCGGCTCTCCTGGTTCCTCCCCACCCCCCCCCCACCGTGTCCCTAGCCACTACTTCCCCATTTGGGGGCCAGCACCAGCTTGCTCTAAGGTTATCATGGACTCTTCCCAAGTAACCCTTGTCAGCTCGCATGCCTAGGGGCTGCTGAACTTCTGTTAAACTCAAACCGGGTCGGCCGAGTAACTGCCCTGGCCGACCGCGAAAGTGCAGGATTTGGTGACAGAGATCAGGAGTCCAGGCGCTGGTGACATTCTTGGGGGTCCTTCACGTGGCGTGATATTTTGTGGCCCATGTATTGACAGTTCCAGGGCGAGCGCATAACCTGTCTGGTGGAGTGACCAACTTGTAAACAAAGGGGAGGAGTGATGGAGGGTCCCCGGATCATTCTCTTTTCAGACCGGCCTCTATATAGAGTTCTGTCTTTGGGGGTTTTAGTCAAAATCCTAGGTCCTGTGTCATCAGATAATGCCCCCCCCCTCCCCGCAGGTTCCAATCCCCCTCTGGATTTTACTTCTAACTGAATGACACCCATCCCTCTGGTTCCCCCCACTGCCCACGGGAGAGGCCTAGTGTCAGTGCAGCGTAACCCAGGGTCAGCGACACCCTCCCAGGTCTGACCGGGGGTCACAGCATCATCTCATCTGACACCACCACTCTGCAAGCCTTCAGCGTAAGGGTGCGGCCCAGTGGTTCTGGAAAGGTTCCCGCCGGGACAAGGCCTTCCGTCTTTCCCAGGCTCTAGGTCTCGGAGCTGGAGAGGAGCCGCAGGGACCTGGACCCACAGCAGCCTGGCAGCAGCCCCTCACCGCCACACTCCGGGGCTTGGCCTAACGAGCTGGAGCTGGAGCTGGAGCTGGAGGGTTCTCTTGTCTGCCGTCCGAGAGGCCAGAGAGCCCAGCGTCTGGTCCAGAGCGCAGAATCCCTTGATCGACCCCCGCCCCCCACCACCACCCTCGCCATAAGAGCCAGCGCACAAGAACCCCTTGGCGATTTGGGTCCTTTTGTGTTCGAATGTGTCGCGTGTTGGGGTGGGGGGGGGCGACCTAGCGTCCACGGGCTCCAAGCTTAGGATGAAGACCTGTGTGGGGCCTCGCTCTGAGCAGAAAGCTCAACCCCAGCGTGGGTTCCTGCGTTCCTCCCCAAAAGGCCAGGGCCCAAAGAACCCTTTTCATTTGGCGAGGGGCTTGGCGGAAGGGAGGGGCGGGGGCGGGAGCGGGCCGGGGTCTGCGAGCCAGCGGCCGGCGGCGCGACGGACTCGCCCGGCTGCTCGGCTTGGCCGCCAGCGTCCGTGCTGGGACGTGGTTGCTCTGTGCCCGGCCGGGGAGTGGGGGCGCCTCCCCCACCCCCACCCCACCCCCACCCCCACCGCGCCCCCGGGTCGGCGCCAGAGCCCCGGAGGCCCGCAGGCTCCGGCCTGGTGGAGGCGAGGCGGGCTCCGCGGCCTCCCCCGGGTCAGTCCGAGTTTAGTCTGCGGAGGCGACGGCGGGGGAGCGGGCCGGGGCCAAGACGGACCCCAAGCCAGACAGGCGCTCCCCTGCCCCTCCCCGCGCCTCGCCCCTGCCCCCATAGCCCGTCTCCGGCAGGACGGACTAATCTGCCCGGCTTGCGCCTGCTGCCAACCCTGCCCGCAATCTAGAGCCCAGCCTGGGTAAGTCGCGTTCTCCCTCCACCCCGCCCGCCGCCTCCCGAGCTGACCCGGCTCGCGGCTTCGTGCACGCGCGTGGCCCGAGGCGCGCGCCGAGAACTTGGACTGACTCGGAGCAGCCGCGCCCCTCGGGCCGCTGCGGCTGCTGTGCGTGACCGCCGCCGGGGACCCCAAGGTAGTCAGGAAGGTCGCGGGGCTCCCCAGCGAGGCGGGAGCGACAAGGGTCCAGCCTGGCCCTCCTGGATCCTCTTTGTCCCCGTGGACTCCAAGAGCTACCACTGCAGCGGGAGCTTTCCGCTGGTCTCTAAAGTGTGTGCGTGTGCATGTGCGTGTGCATGTGCGTGTGTGCATGTGCGTGTGTGCATGTGTGTGCGTGCGTGTGTTGGGATAGTAGCCGGGGAGGAGAACCGTCCCTTTCCCCCAAAGCAGTTTCTAATCCCTTAAGGTCTGCAACAAAGTTTACTCATGGTTTCCATTTGAAGGCTGTGAAGTCTCCGCCGAGGTTGGTGCTATTTTGAGTGAAGATTTCTAAGTCACGCTTCTCAAATATACGTGCCTCTGGAGGACGTTTCGACAATTACCTTGTCCACTAACCCGGCTCCCTTACCCCTCCCCCGCTCCGCCCCCCCCCCAATAATAATAATAAATAAATAAACTTAATTTTTCAGTAGTTGCCTTAGGACACTGTCGTTTGCATGTCACTACCGTGAAGAAAGGAGGAAAAGAAAGCCCGACAGCCTTGCTATTGCTTGTTGGAACTCCGTGTGCTCGCTTATTGAAATGTGAAAGATGGATTTTTTGGGGGGAGGGGTAGGCAGGGCTCTGGAAGAGTGCTTTTGAACCGCGCTGCCCTGTTGCACGGGGCTGACCTTTGGCTGACACGGCCACGGAGCGGGCCGTTCGTTAACGAGGATTTGATACATTAGACATTCGAGCTGGGCGTGTAAACCCACACTCTGAATCCAGATTTTGCTCAAATTAGTGTACGAGGAAATGATCTTTTTAAGTCCCGAGGCTTAACCAAATGTCAGAAGGGCCAATCGCTGCCTGAAAAGGGCAGTGAAGGACACCCAGAAAAAGACACATTCCTAGCTCCTTAAAAAAAAAAAAAAAAAAAAAAAAAAAAAACCCGAACAGCATAAACCCCCAAAGCCTTCCTTGAATAATTCCTGAAATCTTCCAAGTCGCCACTTTGAGGAAATGCTTATAAATAGGGCTAATCATTCGTTTTAATGAATTCTGTTGTGCTAAATCCTGACACCAGGCGAGCCAGTGAAGGCAGTGGCACAGTGATGGCAAGGACTCCTCTTTGAGATTCATAGATTTTTTTAAGTTACCGGTTTACCCGATGGAGACACTAGAGGATGACAACTTATATCCGCCAGGCTGCGGGGCACTCAAGGAGGAAAGAGTCACAGATTTTAAAACCGTTTCAAAGTTGGTGCGTCCCTCCATTTGATTTGGTTCAATCTGTCTCCAGACTTTGGAGCCCAGAAAGGGAGAGCAGGCTGGCCACCAGGACGCTGGCCTGGAGCGCCCGCGGCCGAACCCGCAGCTCCCCGGGCCGCACGGATGGGGCTGGATTAGGGGACTTGGCTGCGGCCACTTGGAGGGTGCGGTGGTTCCCGCGGTATTTATTAACTGACTCAGGAAAGGTGTCATTTTATGGAAGTTGACTTTGAAGCTCTAAGTTAAAAAAGGGGGGGGGGGGGACAGGGCCAGATAATCCTTTGCTTTTCTTTCCCCCAAGAGCAGAGCCCGCTAAAAGGGGAGGAGGGGGGAAATTCGCCCTTGTGGAAGTTCCCAGCCACTCTGAGCGTGCAAGGGGGAGGACGAAGCGAAATGGTGTTCTTGCTCCCTGCCTCCAGACCCTCTCCCGGCCGACTTCCTCACGCTGCTGTCCTGCGGCGAGCATCGCAGGGGCAAAGGCAGTTGTCTGCACCTGGGCGCTGGCTTCCGCCGCCGGGTTTTGCTGGGTCTGCGCGGGGGCGGTTCCCGGGACCCGAATTTATTTCAGGCGGAAACGTACACGAAACCGTTTTTGGCCTCCTCTCTTTGCTCGGGGAGGCTCTATCTGCATTCCCCTGTGTCCTCTGAGTGTAGATGGAAAAAAGATGGGAAAATTAAACGAGAAGGGCACTGACTCTCATTAAAAAAGAAAAAAAAATGATAGTTTAAAAATAAGAAATCTGGGGGCCGGGGGGGGGGGCGGTGGAGAGAAGTCATTCTCCAGGAGAGACTACGTAGAAGAAATCCAGACAGGGCCTAGGAGAGCCCCAGGATTTGCTCCAGAAAGAGTTCTGTAGATGCGTCCTACGCACAGGCCGATGGCTCGCCAAACTCTGGGTTTCCGACTCTCAGGACCAGGACCACTGCGCCGAGCGAACCCTTTTCGAGACGGTAGACATCCTGGCCTCTTAGGAAAAATCACACCTTTCCGAATACTTGAGAACCCCTCAGGCTTGGGAGGGTTGCAAAAGGAGGTCTAAGAGTTAAGAGAATGGGGAGGGAAGGGAAAGGCTGCGAGAGAAAGGAGAAAGGAAACATTGTGGCCAGTTAGCAGCGAGGTCGATTTCACTTTGCCCCAGCGGCGGGTCCCAGCACCCTCCTGGCCCGGGCTGCGGCCACAGCTCCCGGGGCCCGGGCGGGAAGCGCCCCGGGGTCACCACCTTGCAAGTTGTGTCAAGCGGAGGTAGAAGCGCCGCGTCTGTTTCATTGTTTAAGGTCCACTTTGGGGAGTAGGTGGAAACAGAGTAACGTTGACTCTTGCAAGAGTGTAAGGGGGGGGGGGTAGCGATCGCTGCTTGCAGACTTGCTCTTGGTCTCTTTGGCCCCCTTCTCTGCCCTCGTCTAGCCCGGGACGCCTGCGCAGGGGTGCGGGCCTGCAGGAGCGCTCGCGGGTCGGGGGTACCCGCAACGCCCCGGAGCCACCGATCGCGGAGGTTCTGCTGCGACGGGACTTTCTGGCTGGCTGGAGGGAAGCCCCTTTCGCTCCTCTGGGGTTGCAGCGAGCGCTGCCCCGGGCTCCCACCCCAAAGCCCCCTTGGCCTCCATCGGGGCCACCCCGGGGACCTGACGCAGGCCGTGCTGCTGCTGACGTCAGGGGCTCCCGGTCGCCCGAACCCCAGCCCTGGCCACCAGGCGCCCGGTGCGGGCATCATTAATTATTAGACGGTAAATGTTGCAAAGAAAGCTTAGGCTATTAGTATTCAGGCAGGGGCGACGTGTACCCATAAAGTCTTACTATTGTCTCTCTCTCTATATATGTCTCTCTCTCTGTATGTCTAGGTCTCTCTCTATTCTATGTCTCTGTATATATATATACAGACAGTAAATGTTTGGGTTTCTCAAAGCCTAGTTACTGCCTTCGCACCCTCCTTCGTTCTCATCTGCTCCCTGGGTCCACCCTTTTGTAGATTTGAGCTCCTCACTTTGTAACCGGTTTGGGGGATTCTTGGTGGAAGCGCCAATATTTGTTCTTGTGGGAACTGCATGGCTACAACTTCCCTGTAGATTCGAGCTTGAGGAGCTTAGTCATCTCCTATCAACCAAAGGGGTGGGTGTGCGTATGGGCATTGCCTCATAAAGCTGAGTCTAGGACGTTCACACCATCCTTTCCATTTGGTCAGATTCTGAGTCCAAGATCTGATACTATTATTGTTGTTGTTGAGCAAAAAGGAGGGGAAAAAACCTCCACCGACACCGATAGGGCCAAGATAAATGAATAGTGCACTCTGGTATCAGGAACAAAACCTTTCATTTGTAACATCAAACGCAGCTTTTCTTTTTTTTTTCTCTTTTGTTTTTAAAGGAGTTACACGTATAATATCTGATTTAAAATAGAATTTTAAGCAATACTAAATTCTTCAAAATAACACCAATTCTTGGTTCTAGCTCTAATACATTTTCAAAATCTTTCCCCTGAGGATTACTGCCGAATAAACATAGGGCACAGCAGGGTCATTGTGGTGCGAATTCTCTCTTGGGCTCTTCTCCACAAAAGGAAAAAAAAAAAAAAAAAAAAAAAACCACCTCATGCCATATATGACGGAATTCCACAGGTGATGTGAGGTGATTTTCTGGAAAAAGAACAGAGTGATATTAGAATTAAATTAAAAATTCATTCGATTTAAGACAATATTTATATAAGGGGGACCAATAATCCATAAATTTAAATTTCTTGAATATATCTTATTTGTCATAAATAACTTTTTTGAAATTCTCCTGTTGAATTAGATGTTTGAAAGCTTCTGCACATAAAAATAAAGCTCACATGTATCACCGCATAAAACTAGTAAGTAGCGTCTGTCAAAAATATAGAATATTCTTCATACATATGAATATAAAATGTATTTGCCAGTATCCACAGGGCCAGAATGAAAAGTCTCTGTAGTTCTACCTATAGGAGGTAGAAATATCCCGACAAGTACTTTGAAGGCAGGTAATTTGCTTAGTGTTTCACAGACAGAAAAACAACTGACTGAACTTTAAGTTTTCTTTTGGAAGTTTTAGAGCTTGCAGGCAGCTTTTGGTTCAGAACTGTGATGGTGATCTTTTATTCACAAATTAGTATTTTATTTTTAACCAATAATTATATGGTAAACATTTAACAGATATATACAGATTCCTCAGAAGTGTGCAATAATTATTTTGTAAAATATGAGTGAAAATGGAGCTCCTTCTTATACAACTTATAAATAAATTTGCAGTAGTAAAATCTTCACAAAGGAGAATTTAAAAAAGTTTGAACACTCACAGTAGTAAGTGTACGAAATTCCACAAGCGTGGATCAATAAAAATTTCCAAGAATTATGTGTTAAACATATTAGAAAAGAGATGCCTGCACACAAAAAGAAAAATGAAAAGAAACCTCACTTGGGGAAATAAAAACAAACAGAGGTCCAAGGTCTAACAGTTTTTTTCTTTAAAGATTATTACCTACTTTTATGGTTTGTTATATCTAGACTTGTATTTAAAATTCCAAAAATGTGTGTGAGCTGGAATAAAAAGGATTTAGAGTTGAGGACAACAGTTAATTGGTATTTAACAACTTTGGTGCTATTTTCATCTTACGTACTACTACTTTTATATACTATAAATCTTTCCAGAGAGCTCTGCTATTTTTGGTACAACAGGCTGAAATTTATAGGCCTAAGATATATTCCAGACTATGTATACAACACCCTGGCTGGGAAAAACCCTAGGATATTCATTAGATTTTTAAAAAGTCAGCTAATATTATTATAGCTCCTGAATCAATAAATATTTACAGATGTAAGGCAATAATTGAATCGAAGGGCCACATTTCAAGGTCATTATGTGTGTATGTGTACATCTTCAAATGAGTGATTTGTACAATTTAGACAGTATCTATGGAGGTTATGTGATTTTTGTGCTGCTTCAATCATGATTTCATTTGCTGACCTCGTAAAGTCAGTTAATATTCTTGGCTCTTACTTTAGCTTTTTCACTTGTGAAATCAATGCCCTAGACAAGATGCTCACTAAATTTTTATATAGTCCTCAAGGCAGTGATTTCACTTAATCTTGCTTATGTATTTAAAAAAAAACTTTTAAAGGTAGAATTCTGTGACAAAAAATTAAATCAGAGAAAGCTTCTTAACTGATTTGGATATAAATGAAATAAACTAACAACTAATTATAAAACCTCATTGTTAAGGTTTTCTTTTCTGAGAGTCCTGTTTCAGAAATATGCATTCCATAAAACAAGGAAGGATACAGGGAACCTATCTTTTTCTCTTTCTTAATTTGAAAAGGAAATAAAATACATTTCCAGTGTTTTGTTTACATGAACTACAAAGAATATTTTCAAAAACCAGGGGCAGAAGGTGCTTAGGAGATGGAAACACTATTAAATTCGATTGTTTCAGGGTGTGAATTTGGGAAATGTAAACTAAGTTCTGGTCATATGCAAATAGATGTAAAATATGCTTGCTATATGTATTAATGAACTGAAGGCTATACAAATCTCACTATGCAAAGTAACACGAATAAGAGGAAAAAAACACAATGCCCCTGCACACTCTCCTCGATAGTTCAGTGTGAAGAGCTAAATATATTGAGTATATTATTCAATCCACAGGTTCTGCAGCTGTTGCTTGTTGCTTACCTATCAGCTAACTGCACTTGACTAGACCAATTGATTGATTAATTAATTAACCCGACAAACATTAAAGAGAAGTATAGTTACTGTTATGGAGACTATGGCATTTCAAAAATAAATTTCATTTGCTTTCTTCCATCCAGGAATATAGTACGAGAGACATATACAGTTAGTCAAAATATAAAGTAAAAAATAGGGTATTTGTTATAAGAGAGGCATAAACAAAACTGATTGCAGAATGTTTAACTTTCTGATTTTCTTCAGAAGATATAAGATGTCACTTGCTGATTTAGACGATCAGAAAATATCGTATCACGGATTTTTCCATCTCTTTCCTTCATGCCCTCTTTTGCTCTCTTTCTCCCTTTTACTTCTCCCTATTCTCTTCTCTCCCTTGCTCTGGAACCTAAGGTAATATGGAATTATCAAAAGACCTTTCTCAGGATGGTGGAGGTGGTGTTGTGAGCTCGCTGCCTGAATCCTTGCCAGGCCTTTGTCTTTTGGGGGAAGTTTTGTCCAAGTGCCCATCTGTAGTCAGCTAGCCTGGGCTCCCTTGATGGGCTTAAGCTTTGTGAATGCTGGGCTCTAGGACTGGTCAGAGCTTTTCAGCAACCAGGGTGTCCATTTTAATGGTTGATGTGGGTCAGACCAAGCAGAGACCAAGTTCTGACAACTCCAGGCAAATATCTCAAAAGGGGACACTTCTGCTTACCACGATGTTTCCATTTTGCAGAATTACACAGGATTTCTCTCTTTACTATTATTTGTTTGATCTAAGTACAGATTCCCATGTCACTAACAAATAAATCTTTTTCTTATTTTTATTATGGTTCTTTTGTTCATTTTTATTCCTTTTTGAAAATATTTACTATAAAGGTGTCAGCATATGGCTAATTTTTCATGAATTTTCTGTTTGTTCTGAAATATTAAGCCATATGTTTTCCCTTTCCCTAAGACTGACATGATTCTCTGGCAGTATTTTCCAAGGAAATTTTATATCCACTTTATAACATTTAATAGTCACCCTATGAAACCGAGGAATAATTCATGTTTTCTGAAAAAGGCTGCATTTAAGTACTTTAGAAGCTCTAAGTAGGACTAACTGATAACCAATCAAAGAATTAGAAATAACTGGTCAGTTTATATATTATTCAGATTCCTGCTTTGTTTTTTTCTTTGTTGCTGTTCTTTGGGTCAATTGGAAAGTGGCACAACCCAGAGCAGTTTGATTTGTACTTGCTAGCTGTTTGGGTGAGTTGATTCAGGCAGGAGGGGTTGCAAAAAGTGTGTTTGAGGACGTTGTTTTGTCATTTTCACGTATTTCTTATCATTTTTATAAAGAGTTTTTATTTTGAGCAATTTCAAACATACACTAAAATAGAACAATTTAATAAATCTCTGTCACTCAACTTGAGCATTTATCAACTTATAGTCAATTCAGTTTGTATTTCCATCCACTGTTCTCCCCCAAGATTATTTTGAAGCACATCTTAGACATAATATTATTTAATATGCAAATATTTGTTACCTAACTAATACGTAGTTAATGTTTGCTACAAAGCAGAGTGTCTCTTTCAAGGCAACTAGTATGTTTTTCTGAAACACTGTTTGAGCTTTGAGTGTGAGCTTTGGGTTGCTGTTCTCGATCCTTTTAACAGTTTTGCTTCCAATACCAGAGCCTTTATTAGCCACTGGAATCAAGAGCTCTGTAGTTATCAAGAGAAAAAGAATAATTCAGTTGATTATCATCATAATCAATGACGAGGGAAGCCTCAAGTGGGAAATCTCACAATTTCCAGAGTCTAGTACTCATAATGGAGTGGGAATAATTCACTCAAAAGTTTCTGATTTGGGGAAAATGTGATGACTAGGAATTCCTTTTATGAAAAAAAAAATCATATGAACTTGTACTGGTATGGAAAAATCACTGTACTTGAAAAACTATCACTTAAATGCAACGAGTTTCAGCTTTATACCACTGAAGGCAATCCCTTAATTATTGATATAATAAAAATATGAATTTATGCACTGTGATTTAAATGTATTGTTTCCTTATCTCATTAAGTTATATGAAACCATATGTTCTGTTGATTTTTCAAAAGAGAGCTGTTTTAGAGTCTATGCTAAACTATTTATGGATGAAATGATATTATATCTGGAATTTGCTTCAAATAACCTTGGATGAGGGGTGGGTATGAGAGATTATACAAACCAAGACTTTTATTGCAGGGTAGTGGGTACTTGAGACTAATATTTTCTCTATTTCTGTATATATTTATTTTTTTCTTAATAAACTAGCAAAAAGAAAAAGATAAAAAGTCAGGAAGAACTCCACTAAAGTGTCTGTTTATCTATCTATCTACCTATTATCTATCTATCTGTCTGTCTGTCTATCTATCTATCTATCTATCTGCAGATAAATCAGAAGGCAGAATGAAATTGTTTGGACTTTAAAATTAAAAAGGCAAAAGTTTGCTTCCTTCATCCTTGACTGCCCAAGTGTGTACTTGGAGAAGCCAATGAACCTCTTTCAATGTTGGTTTTTACATATGTAAAAATGCTCTCTTTGGTTTAAATAAATGCTAATATTTTTCCATATACCCCTATATACTAGGTATCAATTCATAACACCTTGCCAGCAAAGATGTAACTTAATAATTTAAACTTGGAGTTACTTGAATGTTTGTCAAGATGTTCCAACATCAGTGGAAAGATCTGTTTGTTACTTTCTACCTGTTGTTGTTTTGTGCATTGATTATAGTAGAGCCTCTCTTAGTGTGTGGGGAAAAATAATGATAGCTATAGATTTTAAAATGAGACTCTTGGTATAGCATAATGCTGTGCCATCTATCTTTCTAGTGCGAAATATAGACTCTTGAAGTTCCGGGTTAACTCCTGCCTCATTCTTTGTCCTTCCATAACACATCTGCCCTTCACACTTCATTTTTGGGTCATCTCTGATGGAGGTAGAAAGCACAGCATCCTCATAATGTCATTCCTTATAGAAGCTGGATTGAATTATGATTTTCAGATTTGAATTTTTATAGTGGGCCTCCAGTATTAGCTTATGTTTCCCTTCTCCATTTTCTAGCCAGATCTAGAATACTGGGGATGGGGATGAGTAAGCCCTTCAAAGTGCAAAATTATCTTCCTCTCAGCCTGTCCTGCCCACGGATTGTCATTCTGTCATAGTTTTCTTCTATGTTCTGACTATGCTAGATTTTCCTGCCTGGGACCCAAATCTCCCCAAGGATACAAACCAGCCTAGACAGTACCATGAGATTAGGGCATTAGAAGCCATTCTAGTTCCTTCCTCCCTGAGGCTAGAGCCTGGTCCATACAGCTTTAGCAGCTGTGGTTCTTGTGCAAGCACTTCTTATCACTGTGTTATGCCTGTTGTAACAGACCTCTGGTACCAAGCCCAGCTTTGGAAGCCATTCGTTGAACTGACTAGCCATCCCCAGCCCAGCCTTTGCAGTCAGGTAAGCTCTCTTTGGACCAGTGCGTCTCAGAGGACATGGATCAGAATCATTTGAGGGATGTTTATACAAATTCATATTCCTGGCCCTAACTTCATATCTAAGGAATGAGAAACTATGGGTTAAACGGGTGTTCATCAGGAATCTACACTTTAACAAAGTGAAGTTTAAAAGTCATTGACTAACACCCTAGATTGTGCCCTTGGATTTGAATTTTTCTCTGGGCCCAAAGTTTGTTTTCTTGCTCCTGCTTCTCCTGCTGGAGATTTAAAACCTCCTTGGTGCCTGTGATTTCTAGAGTCTGGACTTTCACAGAGATTCAAAAAACTAAAAGAAAACAACAACAACAACCTTGGACAGATTCTTAGCAAACAAGGCTGGTGGTCTCAAACATACTTCTTGTGTTATGACTATTATCCTTACTGTAATCGCTGTCTTCTTGATCTAGCATTAGAGTAAGAATATGTACATGATATTAATAATGATAATGTGCTTGGAAGTCCCTTTTAAAAAGTTAAAAAGTACCTTATAAATGTAATGTATTATTCAACAAACACTCAGTTAATGAACTCATAGTCTATTTGGGGGCACTGTACAACTTGCCCCCTGAACATAGTACAAAGAAAATGAAGAACACATTTTCTGCTCAGGGGAAGCCCATAATGAGGATAGCATGCACACATAATGTTACAGGAAAACAATTCAAAAGCAACATATCTGATTTATATCCCAAACATACTTCTTAGTGATATAATTCTGAGTGCCTTGAGAGATATAGGATAACTATGTGTTTACATACCAACCATTGTATCTATTGGTGAATCTATGACTCTATATATTCATCTTTATCAAAAATCTGCTATTCATCATTTCATTTTTAATCTATCTTTATTTTTATTTATTTTTACCTATCTTTAAATGGGATGTAGTTAGAACATAAACTTCATGAGGGTAAGCATTTTTATCTGTTTTGACTGTCTGTCCTAATGGTTGACTGAATGAAGTTAATTAGATAAGATTTTCCAGAAAGTGATGAGTGTAAGGGAGATCTCACAGGTGCCCACCTATTGGTTGGCAATGGTAGTGTAGAGGGAGGACTGCAGGGCATAATATAGAATTGGCTTAGTGGGATCCCTGGGTGGCGCAGTGGTTTAGCGACTGCCTTTGGCTCAGGGCGCGATCCTGGAGACCCGGGATCGAATCCCACATCGGGCTCCCGGTGCATGGAGCCTGCTTCTCCCTCTGCCTATGTCTCTGCCTCTCTCTCTCTCTCTCTCTCTGTATGTGTGTAACTATCGTAAAAAAAAAAACAAAAAACAAAGAATTGGCTTAGTGGTGAATGTCTCCATAATTAAGAATTCCAGTCTGCCTATTATGGATCAATGCAGTAACCGATGGCTTGAGATGATTTTAACTGTGATTTTTCGGCCCCAGAGGAGGGATTCTCCTCTCCTCCACCTCTTAGATCTGAATCTGTTACAAAGTGGAACTAAATTCAAGCAAAACATGCAAGATTTTTTGTTTGTTTGTTTTATTTGTTTTGGGTTATTTTTTTGGTTGGTTATTTGGAATTGAACATTTTCTTCCTTTAGGAATTGTGTCTGTTTGTATACACAAATACATTGGACAGTGGCATATATTTGCCAAATCTGAATAGTTGTAGTTTTTTTTTTTAATTTTTATTTATTTGTTCACGAAAGACATACACAGAGAGAGGCAGAGACACAGGCAGAGAGAGAAGCAGGCTCCATGAAGGCAGCCCATGTGGGACTTCATCCTGGGACTCCAGGCCTATGCCCTGGTCCAAAGGCAGATGCTTAACCGCTGAGCCATCCAGGGATCCCCTGAATAGTTGTAGTTTAATTGTGGTGAAGTCTTCTTGGCAATTTCCTTTTCTAGTCTATGTGAGGAAAGATAGAAAGATTTTCTCTCTTGGAAACTGGTAAGTAAGGATAGTCCAAGTTGAACAAGCTACTGATTATAAGCAACTTGCATCCAACCAGGATTCTAAATACACCTAGAAATATAATTTGTCAATCTTTTATCTAGATGCAATGTGAAATTTTATTTTATTTTTATTTTATTTTATTATTTTATTTTATTTTATTTTATTTTATTTTTTTCAATGTGAAATTTTAATTGTTCAAAAAGTATTTACACATATAGCAATTTAGTTTGTTGTCTGTTGCCTAATACTGAAGCACAGTGGTGATATCATGTGTGGGCATATATTTTAAAACTGCAATTTTCGGGGCACCCGGGTGGCTCAGTCAGTTAAGCATCTGCCTTCAGATCTGGTCATGGTCCCAGGGCCCTGGATAGAGCCTGCATCAAGCCTTTTGCTCAACGGGGAGCCTGTTTCTCCCTCTCCCTCTGCCCCTTCCCCTGTTCATGCTCTCTTCTCTCTCTCTCAAATCAATAAATAAAATCTTTAAAAGAAAATGAAACTGCAGTTTTCAACCTTTCATTCATTTATTTAACAAATATTTATTGAATGCCTTCTGAGTCCCAGGCTCTCTTCTAAGTTCTGGTGATGCAGTGGTAAGTCAAAGTTCCTCATGGAACTTACATTCTAGTAGGGGGAGGGGGCAGTGACAGTTAACATGGAAGGAGTACATACAAAAGGGAACTTCAGAGTCATAGGGGCTATGCTTAAACTAAACCAGTATAGTGTGATAGGGAGGCCTTGAGTGGTGGAGAGGTTAGTGTAATCAGTGGCCTTTCTGAGGAGCTGACATTTGAACTGAGACCTAAATGATGTGAAGGAAACAGTCTTGAGAAGAACAAGAGGAAGGGGATTCTGGCTAAGGAAAGACAAAGTCTAAAGGTGCTGGAGTGGGAATTAGTTTGGTATGATAATTAAACTGTTCCTTTATTCTTTCCCACAAGTATTTGCTGAGTGCCTGTTTTGTGCCAGGTGCAAAAATACTCTAAAGTGCTAGGGAAATGGTGAGGAACAAAACAGACATCTTGGATTCTAGCACCCATGGAACCATATTCTAGTGAAAAATAAAGACAAACAAAGAAACAAAAAATATCAGAAAATAATAAATGACATAATACTAAGTGAGATGGAACAATGCAATAGATGCTTTTATTGTGGATGACCTTCTGGGTCAGTGACTGGTGTGATAGGAGGCTCACACTTGTGTCACCTACTCCCTTTGGATATTTCAAATTATATGTTGGGACATAGTGAAACAGGCTGATGTTAATGTGTGACTCATGCTAGTCTACCTGTAACCCCACTGTTTTCTCTTCCACTAGTGAATGCATATGGGAATGTAAGGAACAATAACTTTTCAAGTTTATAAAAAAGGAAAAAAATCATAGATTTATGTGCTTTATTATTAGTAGTATATTACATGAAACTCTTCTCACCAAGAATTTGGAATATCCAGAATGAAAACAGCTGTTTTAATTGATGGGAATGTATGGCAGGATTAAGGAGTTTTTGCTGAATAAATTTTAAAGAATAGCCTTAAGAGTGATGAAACTTAAAATTAAATAATGAAAGTACGCAAATTAATATGGATTTGAGTAATCCTGCAAAGTTAAGAATCAGTCTTGGTCTTAGCCTTCTCATGCTTTTTAATTAAAAGCAGTGGATTCACCATTGAGAATATTTTCTTATATTTTATAATGTTTCCAATGTTGGGATATTGTCTTAATTCGTACTATGGAAAAAATATTGATCTTTAAGTCAAGATACAAACATCACAGAGAATAGAATTCTATTTAAAGTAGTTCATTTTAAATGATGTTTATTGATAGGAAAGAACATGGACACTGAAAAGTAGAGGCCACTTGCATCTCTGTCTCTATATATCTGGGCCATCTAGTCTCCTGTTTCTCTTTTTTGCATAAGCTCTCTTTCCTTAGTTACGGTATCTTTCTCTCTCAAAATTCATTTTACATATGGTATTGCTTGACATTGGTCCCAAATTTCTTTTTTTTTTTTTTTTTTTTGGTCCCAAATTTCACGTGGCCTACCTAGTTCCAATTTTCACAGTCCTCTGACTGGCTTAGTCTCACAATGACCAATTTCAATTTCCTAGGAGAGATAATTTGATTTTCCTGTTTTACATTAGATATATAAACTGGTCAAATCAGCTGTAGCTGGAGGAGGGGAGCAGGAGGTAGGGGCTACACAGTATGTTGTGTATATGTTATAATATGTTATAATTAACAAATAATCAATCCCCCATTATATAAAAATAATGACTCTATCACATTTAAAAATTTGAAATGATACTTAATAAGAATAAGGTGCCATTTTGATAACCTCTTCCACCCACACCAATCATGATTCCATTTACCCTCTCCCTACTCAGTACTCTCCCTAGAGCTAAATGTGGTTTAGAGGTATAGACATATACACACATTCCATAGAAAATATATAATATTATATAAATTCATTTCTCCATTTAACAAATAGTAATTGAATGCACCAGACATTGAATTAAACGAACAAAAATTGTTGCCCTCATGGAATTTACCTTCCAGAGGAGGCAGATAGACATAAGGGTAGTTAAATAAGTGTGTTATATGGTACTTGGGAAGATCATGAGTGCCATGCAGAGTAGTAGATCTTGAAGATAGTAGGAAATAAGTGGTCAGGAAAAGGTGACATTCGAGCCAAAATTTGTAAGAAGCCATGTAGAGAAAAGACATAAGCATAGGGAACAGCAGGTGATTGCATGTTCAAAGAACATGAAAAAATTCTGTGAGTCTGAAGTAGAATGAAGAAGGGGGATAAGAGTAGGAGATGTCAGATTAACTAAGGGATTCTGGGAGATGGAGAGGAGTTGGGACTACTCACTAAGGTGTTTTTTTTTCTTTTTTAAGATTTTATTTATTTATTCATGAGAGACACAGAAGAGAGAGAGAGAGGCAGAGACACAGGCAGAGGGAGAAGCAGGCTCCATGCAGGGAGTCCAATGTGGGACTCCATCCCAGGACTCTAGGATCATGTCCTGGGCCAAAGGCAGGCACTAAACTGCTGAGCCACCCAGGGACCTCCCATCACTCAGGTTCTTATTAATAAGTTTAAGGCCTTTACTTTGATTCTCTGTGAGATAGAAGACTCTGTAAGGTTTTGAGCAAAGTAACTTGATCTGACATATTTTGAGTAGATCATTATGGTTTCTGAGTTGACTAGACTGAAGGAGGCTGGCAGCAGTCAGATGTTAGGCTATCACTATGATTCAGGCAAGAGATCGTAGTGACTTGGAAAAAGAGTAGCAGAGAAAGTGGAGAGTAATCAAGATTCTGGATTAATTCTGAAGGTAGAACCAACAGAGGTTTCTTCTGGGTTAGATGTTGATGTGAGAAAAAGAGAACTCAAGGTTGACAGCAAGTTTGACTTTGAATAACTGGAAAGATAGATGCACATGTCATGAACTGTGATAAAGAAGACTGTGGAAGGGGAAGGTTTTAGGGTGTATGTGTTGGAGTGGTGGAAATCAAGAATTCAGTTTTGGGAATGTTAGGTTTGATACACCTTTAGACATTTGTGCTGAGTGGCTAAGCAGGTAGTTGGATTGGAGTAAGCAGCATAGTGATAGTATTTAAAGCTTTGAGACGGGATGAGACCACCAAAAAATTGAAGGTAAAGAAAGCAGAGAAGAGATATGAGGCTCAAGTCTTGGCCTCTCCAAAATTTAGAAGTCATAGAAATATGGAAGAACTACCAAAGGAGAAAGAGAAACAGGGAGTGAAGAGGACACTAGAAGAGGTGGTATCCTAGAAGCCATGTGAAGAAAACGTTTCAAGAAAGAAGGAGTGAGGGGCACCTGGGTGGCTCAGTGCAAGAGCTTTTGCCTTGGGCTTGGGGTCATGATCCCAGGGTCCTGAGATCGAGTCTTGCATTGGGCTCCCCACAGGGAACCTACTTCTCCCTCTGCTTATGTCTCTGCCTCTCTCTCTCTCTGTGTATCTCATGAATAAATAAATAAAGTCTTTCAGAGAAAAAAAAAAGAAAGAAGGAAGGAGTGATCAGCTGTGTCAAATATAATGGCAGGTCAAGTGAGATGGGGACAGAGAAGTGACCATTTAATTCAATAAATTCAATATCAGAGGGTATTAGTGATTTGACGTGAACAGTTGGGGCTTGTGATGGTAGAGATAATGATCTCTTTGAAGTGAGTTTGAAGAAGACAATAGGAGGAGAGGATTTGGAGATAATGGGTATATAGGATGAACGAAATGATAATATTATGTATTTAGCAACTTTTTTTATGGAGCAATATGTGCTAAGGATTCATGCTATTTTTTTTTTATATAGTTCTGGCTCTTTTCTTCTAATCACTGCATAATTTTTAATTTTATGAATGACCACGAAGTGTTTAAGATGGTTCTCTAAATAAGTCTTAACTCTTCTGTTCTGGTACCAAGAATATCAATGATCTCTATCCTAAAACACTAATATAGATGAAATGTTCAGTGGAAATCCAAACCATGTAGGGACAAGAGTTGGCATAAATCTGGCTGCAGTGAGGATTTCATAACAGAAATCAGTAGGAAATAAAGTCCCTCAAGTTCTCTGATAACTCTCTTCCTTGGATTAGGGCCAACACTAAGCAGGCAAATGGTTCTCTGTCCTACGAGAGACAGCAGCATAGGCCATAGATAATTTTACCAGCGATACTTTTTTCAAAACATGTAAGTCTGTATAAGTGGATTTTGAAACCAACTATAGCTCTCCATTATTCTTTGTGATAAAGAGTGGAAGCTTTTTTAGTTGTTTCGGTACCAATCTTTAGGGTGAACATTCTTGCTTTCTGATCCTATTCTCTTTACTCTCAAAACAACTCATCCTGTTTTGGAATTCTTTGTACCTAGAAACCTCTTTTAGTTCCAATTCTCTCTTATGAAGACAGGAGCTGTTTCTTCCCATCCTCCCACATTGCACAGCTGTTTACAAGGCTTGTAATTAATGAAGATTTGCTAATAATCACACACCCAGTGATGTTCTGGGCTTGCTGAAAGAAATAGGGTGGGCAAGTCATTGGGCTGGGTACTGTAACTGCATTTCGCTAGTGGGCTGTAGATTGGCTATTGTCTTTTTTAGTAAGAGAATTTCTGGGAGTCCTACTCACATAGTTCAGGCTAAATTACTTTGGGAAATAGGAAATGATCTGAAATGAAGAAAAGTTAAAGTGGAATTTTCTAAATAGAATTAGCTTCTTCTGTTGGGCTAATTGAAAAGTCTATAAATCTCGGAGCACCTGGGTGGCTTAGTTAGTTCAGCTTGAGCTGACTCTTGATCTCAGCTCAGGTCTTGATCTCAGGGTCTTGAGTTCCGGTCCTGTACTGGGCTCTGTGCTGGGCATGGAGCCTACTCAAATTTTTTTTTTTTTAAACTCTACAAAACTTCAGGAATTTCCAGATTAATTGTCTAGGTTTGTTGATTTGTATTTTCAGTTGCTTATAGAATGATGGCTTTTGCACACAAGCTCATTCTCATTGTTTTAATGAAGGGAGCTTGATCTAGTTCAAAAGTTGGAAAGTCAAGTATCTGTAGGAGCCAAAGAAGAAATCAAGCAAGATAGCTCAGAGTTAGAAATCACTAGGGCAAAATGAGGACTGGGGTGGACTTTTTGCCTCATGAGAATGTCTGCCTTGTCTTAACACTCCTCAAATTTTTCAAGAGAAGATAGAAATCTGGATTTTAACATGACATCTTTCAGCTTGGAAATACAGGCAGTGTACTAAAAGCTTTAAGAAAAGCAATCTGTAACTCCATACATTGCAGGCCAAAGCAAACACATCTGCAGGCTGGATCCAACCTCAGGCCACCAGTTTGCAACTTCTGGTCCAGAAGGATCAGTGGTTAAGCAATGCTTTGGGACAGAGACTTAAAAAAAAAATATGATTGCTAATGATCTGAATGTTCACAGTTACAAGTTGTTCTCTCTCTTTTGTTTTTGTAGCAGATTTTAAATCATATTAGCCTGATATTTGAAATATGCTGGTTAAAAGTAGAGTGATCATATATCCCGGACTGCCCAAGACAGTACTAGCTTAGACCCGTAGCTCTTATAATTATTAATGCCACCTCTTTTCATATCCAACATTATATGGGCAACTCAAGTGTCTCTTTTGTCCCCATACCTCATTTTTTTACTTATTCCTCTTCCTCTTCCTTTTTTAAAAAAGATTTTATTTACTTATTCATGAGAGACCGAGAGAGAGAGAGAGGCAGAGGCATAGGCAGAGGCATAGGCAGAGGGAGAAGCAGGCTCCCTGCAAGGAGCCCAATGCAGGACTGGATCCCAGGACTCCAGGATCCACCTGAGCCAAAGGCAGACACTCAACCACTGAGCCACCCAGGCATCCCCCTTCTTCTTTTTTTCTTTTTTAAGTAGGCTCCACACCCAACATAGAACTTGAACTCACAACCATGAGATCAAGGGTTTCTTCCTCTTCTGGCTGAGTCAACAAGGTGCCCTTCACTTATTATTATTATTTTTTAAATATTTTCTTTATTTATTTGAGAGAGAGACAGATATAGGGACCAAGATAGCACAAACGGAGAAGAGGGGGAGAAGCTGAGCAGGGAGCCTGATGCAGAGCTTGATCCCAGGATCGATCCTGGGATTATGACCTAAGCTGAAGATAGACACTTAACTGATTGAGCCACCCAGACACCCCTATTTTTTTTAAGTAGGCTCCACACCCAGGATGAAGCCCAGTATGAGGCCTGAATTCATTACCCGAGATCAAGACCTGAGCTAAATCAAGAGTTAGATGTCTAACTGACTGAGCCACCCACCCAGGCACCCCTCACTTATTGTTTAGTTTGTTTCCTTTTATAAAATCTATCATGCTGCGTTTTAAATACATACAAAAACTAGACAAATATTATCATAAACCTCCATGGGGCCATCATCCAGTTTCAGCACTTATCAACTAATGGACCACATGTTTCTTCCATACCCTCCCCTGCTCCCTATTCCTATATTATTTTGAAGAAAATTCCAGATTTCATATTGTTTCATTCATAATTTCTTATGTCTTTCACATCTGTATTGTTTAAGTACAGTCTACCATCAGCCATTGAGATTATAACCCATTTTGTTTAAAGTTGTCCTTACTTTTTCCCAATACCTTGGCTTCTTTGTAGTCTTTCTTTCTCCGTTCTCTACTATGAGTCTGTCTTTTTGCTCCTGATTTTGGCCTGGGTCATGATCTCAGGGTTGTGAAATTGAGCCTCACATAGGGCTCTGCACTGGTCATGAGCCTGCTTAAGATTTTCTCTCCCTTTCCCACCTCTCTCTCTCCCTAAGAAACAAGTAAATATTTTGCTTTAAATCTCCTCTTCTTTTCTATTGAAGTCCATCTCTGCTTTCTGTGCCTTATCATTCCAAGGTGGCCTGTCCTTATATAAGGCACATCTCTACTTCAGTTTTTTATCATGTTTTTTGTACCTTAGACTCCTGATTTTGTACTTAGGATGGTAATGCCTTCACAGTGGTAGAGATTTCCAGTCAAATATATCATGCTTTGTTTGAAAATGCATCCCTTCTATTGATAGTGTTAGCTCTGATAAGATATTGTGTTGTTTCTAGGTTTTCTTTGACTTTTTGCAGGTATCTAATTCCCATCTTGCAAAGAGGGCACGAGAGGACAAAACATGGTGTGTGTATGTGTGTGTGTGTGCACTAACATGTGTTTAATTGCCCTGGAAGGATAGGTATCTCACTCCAATATCTTCGTAGTATTCAGGAATAGGATCAGTTGGATAGGAGTTTCCATCTTTTCCAACTTTTCTAAGTTCTCTAGTCCTTGTAAATCCCCTTTGCCTGGTTGGTAGACAAAGTGTGAGCTTGAAGTGCTTCACTGCCAGAGTGACCTTTCATTCTCCCAGGTGGCTGGGATTAGATACTGTAGTCCTCAAACACTCAATCACAGTTCTTAGTCACAGACTAGGTCACAGCCAAGCAGTCAGCCTCAGGGGATGGTCATGGTCAAGTTCAGCTCGTTAGTATCAACTCAGGCCACATCTTTTGTTTCTGTTCTCATGGTTGTGTCAGGAACATGCAGAATTTAGGCTGCTTAAAAAAATTTAATCACCTCTCCTCAAGTTTTTGACTGTGAAGCAGCTATAGAGTAGTAGTCTTTACAGTCAAACAGACCCATCTGTGTGCATGTATTTCCTTCCTTCCTTTTTTCTCTTTTTTCATTTCTTTATTATTGGAAAGGGTATAAAAGAGCATGATACAATTTCAAAAAAATTAGGAGTATGCAAGAGTATTTCGTCCTTTGAGGTCTCTAGACTCCCTTCCCAAAGGCAGCCATAGCTAGCATTTTATGTATCCCTCCATAAATTTTCTACTACTGATCAAACATATGTATTTGTATTTATACCCTTTAATCTAAATTCTTTTAAAAAGCTCAGGTGTTTCTGGCTTATTTTCACTTAAAATGTGTCTTGAATGTTGTTCCAAAACAGCACATACAGATCTACTTCATCCTTTCTAAAGATTATATTTGGTTACATAATGTTTTATTGTATGGGTACAAATACTTTATTGAACCCATCCCCTATGAAGGGACCTTACGTTTTTTCCCATTAAAAAAAATGTTTTTTTAAAAAATTAAACATGGGGACACCTGGGTGGCTCAGCAGTTGAGCGTCTGCCTTTGGCCCAGGGTGTGATCCTGGAGTCCCCGGATCAGGTCCCACATCAGGCTCCCTGCATTGAGCCTGCTTCTCCCTCTGCCTGTGTCTCTGCCTCTCTCTATGTGTCTCTCATGAATAAAGAAATAAAATCTTTAAAAATAAATAAATAAATAAATAAGTTAAAGATGGTGCTACAGTGAACATTCAAAGAGATACATGAGGATAATTATTAGAGACATCCTTAAAGTGAATTACTATGTCTAATCATTTATATTTTGATAGTCATTGTCAAGTAATCCTCCAATGAAGCTGTATCAACTTACCTTCTCACTAACAACATTTGGAAGCGCCTGGTTTTAGACCATATACTATTAATCTTTTTGATCTTTGAGTACAAATTCAATTTTCTTCAATAAATAGGAAGCAAACAGTCTCTCTTCCTTTCTTCACCTTTAATTTTCTTGTTTTTAATAACAAAATTGGATATTGAAGGTCATAACTTATTAGGGTTAATCATAAATTTCAAATATTGACTATGTAATCACTCCTTATAAGGGAGAAAGAGGTGTTACTCTGGGCCTACATTCAATTTCCATGCTTCAATCCCTCTTTGCTTTAACTCTGCCCACATGCTGATATGTGGCAGAGTTAATTGGGCATTCTGCTTTTTGAATCTCATGTAGAATGTACATCCAACTCATTTACCACAAAATTAAAAAAAAATGAAGAGAGTGAATACAGCCATTAGAGTTGTTGTGAATAATTTGAGTTAAACGTAAATGCAGAAAGAAAATAGGAAAACTACTATTAAGTACACCTTGCCCTCCTCAATGGAATACAATACAGATTTACAATGTTAATTATTTCCACCATCTATCTATTTAAAAGCTGTGAGATTGAAATATGAATATGTCAGGTATTTAAATACTAACTTATTAAAAAACCTGTACTTTATTAAAATATCATTACGCATATTTTAAAGTTAAAACTCTGTACTCTGTAGATGTAGAGGTAAAATTCCCATTTATTGTCCGCTGAATGTGAGGGAAATTGGATTTGTCAGGAAGCTGATTGATATCTCGAAGTGTTTTGTTTTCAGTGACTGGCACTGCCTAGTTACAACCATCTATCATCTAACAGGTAATTAGTCAGATTTCTCATCATGAGCCTTCAATCCTGCTGTTTTATTATTGAAATACCACAAACCAGTAGGCAATTTGAATGCAGATAAAGTTCTCTGTCATGGTCTTAAGGACAAAGACAACATTTTGCAATTCAGCAGTAGTGATTTTGAATAAAAGTCCCCGAAATATAAGTTTGAGTCTTATAAGAAAATAAGTATAAAAAACTTAATTTGATACCACATTTGTCCTCTAAAGTGACAACTGAGACATTTGCTATTTACAAAACGATCAAGCGTTTGAATATGAAGTTACTTTATTATAATACCTTATAGGTAGAAAGTTAAGTGAAAGAACATTGATAGGATGAAAAATAAAGTTAGACAAAATAAATGAACTAAGTCTTGAATTGCTTTCATCCATTTTTCAAAGTATTTTAAGGTGGTGGATAAAAGTAATCTGTAATTAGTAGTAGCTAATAGTGTGAAAAGTTTACCCTTTTCAATTACTTTTCACAAGAAAGTTTGGAAATTAAAATAAGAAGTTTTAAATTTGAATTATTTGAGCGCTCTTACACATACTTCGTAGTAAACAAACTTGCTTCTGAAGTTGATGTAAGACACTTTGGGGGCCTTCCATGGTTTATAGATTTCAGGCAACTTATTTTACATTATTGGTATTCCAACAAGATTACTTACTTCATACCATTTGATATTATTTCCTTGACTTAATTAAAAGCCATTTGGGGACAGAAAGAGCTGCACTGGGGTAATGAAGAATGGCACATTCTATACTTTCAAGTTGGGAGGGGATTAGGGATAGGGTTAAGTCTCTAAGGAACCTTGGAAGCAAGGTTTCCAGCACCTTAAGGGGGCTAGCTATTGTTAGGGAAAGGTCATTTATTACTGTCTAATAACTTCTTTTTTTAAAATAGTAAATTTATTTTTTATTGGTGTTCAATTTGCCACCATACAGAATAACACCCAGTGCTCATCCCGTCAAGTGCCCTCCTCAGTGCCCGTCACCCATTCACCCCCACCCCCACCCTCCTCCCCTTCCACCACCCCTAGTTCGTTTCCCAGAATTAGGAGTCTTTATGTTCTGTCTCCCTTTCTGATATTTCCTACCCATTTCTTCTCCCTTCCCTTCTATTCCCTTTCACCATTATTTATATTCCCCAAATAAATGAGAACATATAATGTTTGTCCTTCTCCAACTGACTCATTTCACTCAGCATAATACCCTCCAGTTCCATCCACGTTGAAGCAAATGGTGGGTATTTGTCGTTTCTAATGGCTGAGGAATATTCCATTGTATACATAAACCACATCTTCTTTATCCATTCATCTTTCGATGGACACCGAGGCTCCTTCCACAGTTTGGCTATTGTGGCCATTGCTGCTAGAAACATCGGGGTGCAGGTGTCCCGGCGTTTCATTGCATCTGTATCTTTGGGGTAAATCCCCAACAGTGCAATGGCTGGGTCGTAGGGCAGGTCTATTTTTAACTCTTTGAGGAACCTCCACACAGTTTTCCAGAGTGGCTGCCCCAGTTCACATTCCCAGCAACAGTGTAAGAGGGTTCCCCTTTCTCCATATCCTCTCCAACATTTGTTGTTTCCTGCCTTGTTAATGTTTCCCCTTTTCACTGGTGTGAGGTGGTATCTCATTGTGGTTTTGATTTGTATTTCCCTGATGGCAAGTGATGCAGAACATTTTCTCATGTGCTTGTTGGCCATGTCCTGTCTAATAACATCTTAGGCATGAGACCCTTCCAATGTATATTGGTGGGTCACATGCTTGGGGGATGATTGCCAACATTTATCTTGGGAGGTAGAGATAAAGGATGTTTCCAAAGGAATTTTTGTATGTTAAAGTAGACTCACAGGATCCTGGGTATCAGGCTAAGATTGCCTTTTGCCCTTAGCGAAGTATTAACATTGAAACAGTTGAGTCCCTAGAGGACTGTCACTCTGCCTCTTTCAAGAACTTGTCAATGGACTATAAATAAAGAAATTTAATTTTTCCTTTGTCTTTGTTTCTCACATCATCTTCCCTCCAACTTTTTGTGTGGGAATAAATATGTGTCTACATGCTTTCTCAAACCTTAGTTAAATAACAATTTCCTTTGCTCCACAAAGTATTGTATACATAGAGCATATGTACATTAAAATTAACCAGAGCAGGGGAGCCTGAGTGGCTCTGTCAGTTATGCATCTACTCTTGATTTGGCTCAGGACATGATCTCAGGGTTGTGAGCTCGAACCCTGTGTTGAGCTCCGTGATGGGCTCTGTGCTCAGCATGGTGTCTATTGGAGATTCTCTCACCCTCTCCCTCTGCCCCTTCCCCGTGTGTGCTGTCTCTTTCTTTCTCAATATATCAAATAAATAAATAAATCTTTAGAAAAATTAACCAGATCAAATAATGTTTTAATTCCATTACATAGTCATGTCTTCTTTTTTTTTTTTTTTTCATAGTCATGTCTTCTGATGTGGAATAGATTTTACCAGAAAGAAAATTTTAGTTTTGTATGAAGATTGAACACAGACTTTACAAACATAATGCATAATATGGACATTCAATAATATCAAATATTATAAAATTGCTTACACTTGTTTAAAATATGGCATTATACATTTTTCTTGTATCTTTATTAAAAATATATCAGTGTACATATATATCTTTGTGTTTCTTTTAATAACATAAGCTTTGGTTCTACCATGAGCATGTCATAAGATCTTTTCATATGAAAATAAATACAATTCATTATAAGCCATAATTGCTTATGTTATATTTTTAAAATATTTTTATTTAAAAATTATTTTTAGTAATTGCTATTCCCAATGTGGGGCTTGAATTCACAACCCTAAGATGAAGAGTTGCATATTCCACTAACTGAGCCAGACACCCCGCTTACACTATCTTAATGCACTGATATAAAAAGTACTCTTATATATATTATTACAAGGAGAATAAAAAGTAGAGAATAATTATAATATTAAATAAGTGATCTTGTTAAACAGACAAGTAGAATATTACATACACTGTTGCTCAAAGTAGATAAAACATGTAATAGTTTCCAGACCTGGAAAAGAAAATCACAATCATTTTCATCACCTAAAATCCAAAGCTGCTAGTTCCCTGAGAATTTTATTTAGATAATATTTATGCAACATTGGATAAACACAAATTGGAACCTTAAGTTAAACTTCTAGGTTCTTATAGGCGTCAAGATAGAGCACACACACTGTGCTGGCTTGGCTCCTGGCACCTAAGCATATTGGATTTTATTTCTATTTGTGAGTGAATGGAAATTTTAGTTGCCTCTATTGACTACTTGATTATACTGTGGCATAATAAAAATAGGTAGTAACAACTGAGATTTGTTGTATGGTAGGTTTACTTTCTCATTTAATCCTCCCATGAGAAAGGTACTGCCATCATCATCCCCATTGGGTGGATGGAATACTGAGGCTGAGAGAGATTAAATGCTTTGTCAGATTTCATATAGCTAGTACAGTGGTGGGGCTGAGATTTGGAACTAGGTACTTCAAAATGGGTCTTAGACATTTTGTCTATGTTTATTAATACCAAAACCGAATATAGCTCTCATTCTGAGCACCACTCTGTTTACTCATTCTAGAGAGACATTATCCATCATAGTCTTCATCTGGGGGCACTGCAGAGTGGCAAAAGGAGTCACCATCCTTGGTATCTCCTGACTGCTACTGTGTGCTTGTCTTGCTCCTATAGATTTCCTTTGGTCAGCACTATTTTTTTTTTTCCATCCATTACCCTCATCTGAAGCTAAAGCCCAAAGAGAAGAAAGGACAAGTAGAAGATTACACAACTGTTAAATGGTAGTGTTAGGTAATTCATCACAAGAGACGCAAATCAATTTTTTTTACACATTCAGCTATATTTTCTTTGCAGTATATGGGTGAAATGTAGTATAACGGAAAAAAGCATCAATTTTAAACCCAGAAAGACCTGGGTTAAAAATCTAAATTCTACCAGTTAGTAGGAGAAATGTATGTGAGCGAATTACTCAACTACTCTAAACCTCGGTTTTCATCTCTGTAAAATGGGTAATGATAAGAATATCTGTTCTAGTTATTCTGTGTGTCTGGTGTGTGCGGGTGTTAGATAATATCCTCTCCTCCCCTATGCTCCTGTTTCCTTCCATTTACAAGGTACATTAACTCTTCTGGCTCATATTTCACTAAGTTGAAACAGCACTAAAACAATGCGAAACTTTATTTTGAGTTCTTTGATTTTTAAGGGGGGTGAATCGTAGCCAGTAAATTCTTTATTCTCATAAACAGTTTACTGAATCAATTGATTATTATTGATGAGCTTTGGGGAAGATATCAGTTCGTGATATTCATGAGCTTTGGGGAAGATACCTAATAATATCGAGATTTTTACCAACAACAAAATAGGGCTGGAAGAAACATTTGGAGGTGATGGATGTGTTTATGGCATTGATTGTGGTTACAGTTTCATGGGTGTATACTTTTCTCCAAACTCATCAAGTTGTATATATTTAATATGCGTAGCTTTTTATATGTCAATTGCACTCTAATAAAGTGGGTAAAAAGTGACTTTATAACTACACATATGTAAGACTGGTGGGTAGTACATCAGGATATAATTCTATAACGCTTGATCCTAGTATACTTTCCCTAGTGTTTCTTAATAACTGAATTCCTCAAGGTATGCTTGGAGGATGGATTAAGTTGAATCACTGGAGGTCTGAATAAATATTCAGATTCCTGGGCCCTCCTTTGGAGCTATTCAATCAAAATCTCTGGAGGAGAGGACCAAGAATCCACATTATCCCAGGAAATATATTCTTGTATTGATTGAGGGACTTCTGTCTGCCTACATTCCACCAGTATCTAAGGACAGACTAATATTCTAGGTTCTGGAGGCACATTGTATAGTGCAAATGCCAGATATACAAATTACAAAACAACATGATGAAGATTAAAGTAGAGGTATATAAAAGTATGCCATAAAAGCACACTTTATAATGGCTAATTGAGCCAGTCAGGTAATTCAGAGGGGATTGCTTACCTTTTCACTATGGCAGTTGAGTCAGGTTTTAAAGGATGGATAGAATTTCACCAGGGAGAGAATGGGAGTTGAAGACAGAGGATATTCTAAGCAAGAAGAACTATAGATTAAAAGATACAAATATTTGAGGTGGTTTTGAATGCTTTGAACTTTTACATGCTATTCTTAGAAATATAAGTTAATTCAGTTCTTTTGGAGGGCAAGTGGGCAGTACATTTTAAGATGACTTTGTACAAATATTTCACCCTGCATTTCCACTGTTTAGTATCTGCTCTAGGAAGACATGCACAGATGTTCACATTTACAGAAGTCAATTTAAATGTCACTCATCAAGGAAATGGGTAAATAAATCATAGGGCTTTGACTTATTCATTTACCAAATATTTTGTTTATTTTTAATTTAATCTATTTTTAAGATTTTATTTATTTAATTGAAAGAGAGAGAGCACATGAGCAGGGGGAAGGGCAGAAGGAGAAGGAGAAGCAGTTTCCCCACTGAGCAGGAAGCCTAATGTGGGGCTTAATCCCAGGACCCTGAGATCATGACCTGAACCAAAGGCAGATGCCGAACCAACTGAGCCACCCAGGCACCTCTCAAATATTTTTAAAAAGATTTTTATCTATTTATTTCAAAGATAGAGGGTGAGAGCATGAGCAGTGGGGAAGAGCAGAGAGAGAAGGAGAAGCAGACTCCCAACTAAGCAGGGAGCACAACATGGCACTTGATCCTGGGACCCATAACACGACCTGTGCTGAAGACAGACGCTTAACTGACTGAGCCACTCAGGTGCCCCTATTTACCAAATATTTACTGACTCTCATTATTATTGATGTTCATGAATAGTTATCATGTGCCAGGTACTATCATAGGCACTAGAGATGAGGCGTTGAACAAACAAACAGACAAAAATATTTACCTCCATGGAGCTTATATTACAGCAGGGAGAGATAGGCAAGAAACACAAATAGGAAAGCTAAAGTATTGGGAAAGATTGCAAGAAGTGTCACGGAGAAAAAGAAAGCAAGGAATGAGATAGGAAGTCAGGGGTCAGAGTTGGGACATGGGAGGGATGGTTTGTAATTTTAAATAGTGTGATCAGAGAGGCTTCAATGACAAGGTCACATTTGAACAATACTTGAAGAATGTGAAGCAGGGAGCCATGTGGATATTTTGGTAAAAGCATCTAGTTAGGGTTCTAATAAGTGCAAAAACCCTCCAGTGACAACATGTCTGACGGTTCACGGAATAGCAAGAGGCCATGCAACTCTCATGGAAGAGAACGCTTAAAGAAAGACTAATAGGAAGTGAGGTCAGAAGTGGGGATGATTTTGTAGGTAGGGCCTGTGGCTGTTGTGAGGACTCTGCCTTTGACTCTGAATGATGGGGAGCCATGGCAGGATTTAGGTAGAAGAGTGAGATGGTCTGCTATATTTTTTTAAAAAAATATTTCATTTATTTATTAATGTATTTTAGAAAGAGAGAGAGAGAGAGAGAGAGAGAGTGTGAGGAGGGACCCAGGGGGTGGGGGAGAATCTTAAGCAGGCTCCATAGTGTGAAGCCAATGCAGGGCTTGATCTTGGGACCCTGAGATCATGACCTGAGCTGAAACTAAGAGATGCTTAACCAACAGAGCCACCCAGACATCCCAGATCTGCTCTATGTTTTAATAGAATCTCCCTAATGCTGTGGAGAACCGATTAAAGGAGGCAAGGGTGGAAGCAGGGAAATCAGTCTAGAGGCTATTATAATCATCTATAATCACTAGCTGTGACCAGAGTTAGGGCCGTTGATGTAGTGAGAAGAGTTTGGATATGTATGTAGAGAAGACAGGGCCATCAGAATTTCCTGATTGAAAGGATATGGAGGGAGAGAGACTGAGAGGATTTCAAGGGCTTTACCCTGATCAGCTAGAAGGAGAATAGGAGGACTTGCTAGGCTGGGGGAAGGTCAGGAGGACAGATTTTGATACGTTAGCTCTGAGATGTCTATAAGACATCCTGCTAGGGATGGGAGTCAGAATTTAGTGGTGAGGTACAGCTCAGAGACATGCATTTGAGAGCTGCATGTGAATGCTATTTAAAATTATGAGATGGAGGAGATCCCCAAAGATTCCAGAATTTGGAATAATATTCAGAAATTAAGAAAAATAAGGAAAACAATAGCACCTGATAAGAGTGAGCCAGCACACAGAGAGTTTATACCATGTACCTAAAGGTTTTGCATTTAAACCTCACAAAACACTGTGAGGGAGGTAATATTATTTTATCAGCCAGATGGGAAAATTGAGGCAGAGAGGAGGTTAAGTAACTTGTCTGAGGTCACATAGATGATAAAGGGGCAGAGTTGGGATTTGACTCTATGCTGTTCTTTTTTGTTTCTTTTTTCTTTTAGATTTTATTTACTTATTCATGAGAGACAGAGGCAGACACATAGGCAGAAGGAGAAGCAGGCTCCCTGTGAGGAGCCTGATGCAGGACTGGATCCCAGGACCCTGGGGATCACAACTTGAGGCAAAGGCAACTGAGCCACCCAGGGGCCCCAACTCTGCTCTTCTTAACCACAAAAAGGATTAAGTAAAAATACATTGCAGAATTACGTTATCAGTGTGATATAAATATAAAGGCCTCAAGTGCCATCATTTATTTCTCCATATGAATGTCTATGAAAACAATTTCAGAGGGAAGATCTAGGTGTACACATTTCAACCAGGAATGCAGAAATAGTTACATCTTTGGAGAAATAAAGAACCAGTTGGATATGCTTCAGTTTCCTGATATTTAAATAGCGTTTATGCCTACTTTCTTTATCACTCTTGAACCTAAGTAGATTCTTACTTTAATCGGTTTTTTGGGCATAATTTAAAAAATAATGCTGAAGGATAATGATTTAGCTCAGAAGCTGTTAGACCAATAAATCTCATCTTTCTTACATAATTTTACTACAAGAAAATTCCCTAAAAGAAAAAAAAAATTCCCTAAAAGGAAAATAGGTGATGGCTTTAGCCTATATAAGTTAGGATGTCATCACTTGCTACCTACTCACTAATTTGGATTGGTAATACCTGCATAAGTTATAAAGAATTTTCACAAGTGGATTTTTGGGTTTCACTCCAATATGCTCTATTATACTAATATTTAAAATGTCTTTTGAAGGGAAATACTAATTCAATCAAAGGATACTCTACTGCTTAAAAAACTTGCCCATGCAAATATCCTTGATTATTAATTCATTGAATCATAAATAAAATATAAGTTAAATTAATTTTGACTTTGCATTCAGTTTCATCTTAAGGCCACATTCTGCCCTTTTGCATACCAGCTGATGTCCCTGGGAAAGGTTCGCAGCTGTTCCCATAACCAGTGCTATAATGACTCACCTGCCAGACCTGCACTGCACTCCTTGTGAGAGCCCGATGGCAGGATATTGATTTCTTTAAAGGCTATTAACATTCTCAATGATGAGGGTGTGAAGGATAAAGCAAAGGAGATGGGAAGAAAAACCTTAGAAACGTCCAGATAAGTCTTCAAAATGGAAGTGCATAGAGAAGTTAATCGGCTAGTTATCTGACCTCTACACCTTTGCAGAAGACAAGCCTGTCTGAAAATTAAGCTTGTAATAAAGTTTCCATGAGATTTGGCACCTTCTGCTTCAGGCTAGAAATACTGGTACTGTTTTTTCACTACTTTTTCCTCCTAGTGAGAGTTCTGTAGTAAAATTCTTCATGAGTACCCTTATATTTGGAAAGAAAGATGATTAAAGCTTGTTTCAGCACAAGGACATGACACTGTATGGTTATCATCCAGCCATTTCTAAATCAATGAATTAGCCAAACATTTATTTAACATGCGTGCTAAGCGCTAGGCTAGATGCTGGGTCTGCAAGGCTGAAGAAGTCCAGATCCTTGCCATCAAGGCACACACAGTCATAGCTGAGAGAGGAGAAACACAACACACACGGCTATACACCATAAATGGGATAAGGATTGCTCTAGCATGAACTATGATGGGAAAACTCTGAAGGTAGTGATGACTAACTCTCCTTTGTGCAGGGAGCACAGTTGGAAAAGGAGCTGACATTTGAGCTAAGCTTTGAGCCCATAAAGGTTTTACGTACGAGGATGATCAGAGCTGTGTAAGACATCTACAGATGTAGCCATCTGTGTAGGCATGATGGTTGTATTTGGTGTGTCGAGGAGGAATGGAACAGGTGAGAGATTGAAGCATGTGGCTACTGTAATGCTGTCATCAGGAGGTGACATGGGGCTAGATTTGGGCAGTGTAGGGGAAGGAAGGCATGAATAAGCAAGAGATTTCGGAGATGCATCTCATGGGGCATGGTAAACAGTTGATAGTGTGGTGGTTAAAGGAGGAAAGAAGATGGAGAAGGACCAAGAGTTACTCTCAAGTACCTAGTATAGACTTCCAGAAGATTTTTTGCAGGAAGTGATTGAAGGGAGGAAAAAAGTCAGTTTTATGCATATGGAGTTTGGGTTTTTCCCAGATTGTTCAATTGGAAATGCTGTGTAGAGGGTTCAAATGAGCTATCTGGAGCTCAGGTGGGAAGGGACAGTTCTGGAATTATTTATATTAGGAGTCACCAATATACAGGTGATGACTGAGGCCTCTTTGGCTGATGTTCTCCATAGAGTAGCTCTCTTTGATGACCTCTGTGAACCTCATTTTCTGAGTAATGGTAACTACACTATGAGTTTTTGGTGAGAAGATTGATAAGACAGAGCATGCAAAGTCTTGTGCCTGGAGCCTAGTAAGCACTCAGTCCATATTAGTTATTTTTGTGGTTTTTAAAATTTGCTTAAGAGGAGAGACAATAGAAGGCTGGGGATGGTGAATGTAAACCACTCTTACAAGACTACAGAGATGATAGGCATGAGACAGCTGGAAAGAGCCTTAAACAAAAGCTTTTTTTTTTTTTAATTGATAGAGAAATGCATATATTCATAAGTTTATGTAGATGGAGAGGGACACTGAAGATACAAGAGAGAGGTGGAAGAAATTTCGAAGTTAGAGCCAGGAGACTTAGTGGACATGTTCCTAGATTATCACTTGGGGTCTGGCGCACATGGTTGGGGACTTGAAGGACACAGTAAAGGTTTAAAAACAGCTTCAGTGGGTATTGAGAAAAGAGGCTGTCCTGGTGTCTTCCTTTGTTGATCAGTCTTTAAGGTCCTGTTGATTTTACCTGGACCTGGATTTTCTTCTTCATTAATACCTTAGTTCAGTCCTATAATGTCAGACACTCTATTCATGCCCTACAACCCAGTCCAGTCTCTAAAGAGCCAACTACTGTTATCTTTAAAAGGTACCTATTCCGATATATCCTCAGTTAGACATTTCTGATGTCTCCTCATTGCCTACAAGTTGAAAAAAATCTTGATTCCTTAATATGCTCCTTTATTCTTATCCATCTTCCCTAATATGCCTAAGATTGAAGTAGTACTGAACTGAGATATGCTCTTCCATTATTTTGACCATGTACTGCAATGTTCAAAAGATAGCGCTTTTGAGTGTTAGGGGGTACTACTAAATAATGTCCGGACAATAAATAAAAAGTGTATCCTAGTGCCTATCAAACCCCTTGACTTCTCACATTTGTGCCTTATTTGTCTCTTCTGTTCATTTTGCTTGGAATATCCTCTTCATCATCAATTTCATTTTCCCCCTAGTGAAATCCTGCCCGTCCCACAAAACCCAATATAACTGCCAGGTGCCAGAAGTAATCAATCCCCTCTGATATCCTTGGCTGCCTCGATTAGCTGTTTTCTCCTCAATGCTTTTTTTAAAAATTTATTTTATTATTTTATTTTTTAATTTATTTTTTTTAGTTTTTTTCCCTCAATGCTTTTATAGAATAGAGCATTTTATGTACTCCTGCTTTAGCCTTTATCGTATTGTTTTGTAACTTATTTGCTTGTATAACTGCCTTTTCCAATATACTATGTGCTCCCAGAATCCAGAATATTGGTATATACTTGGCACTTGGTACAAGGGGTCAGGCCCATAGAAGTCATTCAATAATAGAATCTTGTATTCTCTTGAATTGTAATTATGATATGTGTCAATTTCCCTATTATATTATAAAGTCATGGAGACTTTGGGGCACCTGGGTGGCTCACTCGGTTAAGCATCCAACTCGATTTAGGCTCAGGTCATGATCTCAGGATCCTGGGATTGAGCCCTGGGTTGGGCTCTGTGCTCAGCAGGGGTCTTATCAAGGATTCTCTCCCTTTGTCCCCCCCAGCCCCCATCTAAAATAAATAAATAAATAAATAAATAAATAAACAAACAAACAAACAAATCTTTAATGAAAAGTCATGGAGACTTTGCTTTCAGTTGATTTTTATTTAATTTTTATTTATTTATGATAGTCACATAGAGAGAGAGAGAGGCAGAGACATAGGCAGAGGGAGAAGCAGGCTCCATGCACTGGGAGCCTGATGTGGGATTCGATCCCGGGTCTCCAGGATCGTGCCCTAGGCCAAAGGCAGGCATCAAACCACTGCACCACCCAGGGATCCCTCAGTTGATTTTTTTTAATCCTTTTTTTAGTGCTAGCACTTTTTTTTTTTTTTTTAAGGAGGAGTCCTCAGCTGTATTTGTTGAATGAAAGAATAGAAAGATACTGAAAAAATTACTTAAGTTTCAGGCTATTAGTATATAATTCTGAAAACCTGTCCTTGAAAGAATATAGTATTTTATAGGATTCTCTCTTGTTAAATAATTTCAACCTAAATTTGCAGCCTTGGGTTAATTTCCAAAGAGATTATTTTGTGGGTAATGGTGATTTAAATCTCATAATATGTTTAATGCTTGGACAAGCAATTCTTTTTAACATCAGTTGAATTTAAATATGTAATTTGTTCTTATTTCACTCCCTGAATATGAAGCACAGCAACCTTTATCCTAGAACTGATCCAGGTTCCTAAGCTAAGCTTTATTATTTGTGTATTGAGAGGTCACAGAGAGCTTTCTGTGAAAAAATTGAATAATTATGATATTCCTAAAGGAGGAACAGATGATGTTTTGTAAACAACAGGCATATTAGTCGCTTTCCATAAATTGTCTTCTAGAAAGAAGCCCCTACCCTACCTTCTGATGGGAGAGAAACTGCTTGGGTATCTGCCTGAATGTTCGAGGGCTTCCAAATGTTTTCTGATGGTGTTTCTGATGCCCTTTAGCTAGTCTGCTCTTTTACCGGTTGTGGTGTTGAGATAAAATAAAAAAAAAAAAACACGAGGCAGGGTTTTTATTTGGAAGTAGTTACTGCTGGAATCTTCAAACTATTTAAGCTAGTTGTTAAGTGACACTTTATTACTCGGAGTAATTGAGGCTGGCAAAGGCTGTAGCTGTCCCATCTTGAAGCAGTTACCACCCTGAGGTGTCAGAGACCAAGAATCAGGATCCTTACTATTGGTTTTATTTTTAGCCTTGTCAGTCAGTCATGCTGACTGAGGGCTGACACCACAGCCAGCTTATAACGAGATGTCATGATTTGTTGCTTTTATGCATTCACCTTGGGGCAGTCATTATACCAAGTGAGCAGCTCATGGCATCTCTTCTTGTGGCTCCTGCTGCCATCTCTGGCTCCTGCTGTTCCTACGGTCATCTTTCTCCCTGTCCTACCAGTGCTGTCTCTAGCCAGGGCTTTCCACCTCACTTTCCCCTGCTATTGCTGATAGCTCTTGGCTCCTGGTGGCACAACTAATGTCTGGAGCTAAAGGCTGCTATCTCATTGAAGGGTTGTTTCCCAGAGTGTGGCAGAGAGCTGTGCATGATATACTGGGAAAAGACACGCTGCCTTGTGTGCTGGCATGCTTCTGCCTCCACTTACAGACAATGGAGATGCAGCCCATTGCAGCTGGCCAAGTGGGCAGTCAGGAAACTGCAGTGTCCAGCTGTATGCCAGTCTTTTAAGTATCATGCTACTTTTAAGTGGTTATCTATTATTATTCTATATTAGTCCCAATTGATATGATTTCTAATTCCTTATTCTTTGCTTTGGAGGTTGGCAATAAAATATCTCCTGTGAAAATAAACACAATAAGAAGTAAATGTGATGGTGCTGAAGGACGTTTCTCTTGTCCATCCATAGTAGAGTGAATAAATAAATAGTTTTTGGTGATTTCAGGTAGTGTTGCTAGGAAAATTCTTGTCCATGTCTTTTAGTGAATATATATGTACACATCCTTCGTTGGCTATATACCTTGGAGTGGAATTGTTGGATCATAGAGAATACATATGTTCAGACTTAGTGGATACTTCATTTTTCATTTAAGTTTTTTAAAAGAGATTTTATTTATTTATTTGAGGGAAGGAAAAAGAGAGAGAGACACACAGAGAGAGAGAGAGAGAGAACACAAATGCAGAGAGGGCAGAAGGAGAAGGACTCCCCGCTGAGCACAGAGCCCAACAAGGGGCTCAATCCCAGGACCCTGAGAACATGACCTGAGCCAAAGTCAGACACTTAACAGATTGAGCCACTCAGGCGCCCCTTCATTTAACTTTCTACTGTTAAATATTTTTATTTATTACTGCATAGTTTTAAAACTAATTTTTATTAGTTACACAATATTTCAGCCAAGTGGTTATAATGCATTTTATTTAATCCTTTCCTTACTGGTTCAGGGTTTTGCTGACTTGCAATTCCAGAACTACTTAAAAAAATTGTTTATACAACCTTTACTAATTTTGAGTATAACTCTTTTTGCTTTCTATGTGAAACGCCTAAACGAGATCCTAGAGATGATAGTCATAACATATATACACACTAATCATCTCATTTGAACCAAGCATTAAAACAGTTGCTGTATTTATGAGGATGAGATAAAAGTGATATTAGGCACTCAGAAAAACTCATCACCTTGTGGCTGGATTAGAATCATTCTTCCTCTCCCTCTCCCACTTCCTTTCTCTCTCCCCTCCCTGCCTCCTTGTCCCTCTTTTTCTCAGCTCTTTTTAAGCACAATTAATAGAATACTCTATACTTGGCATTGTACCTTGCTATTTCTCACTTAGCAATAGATTTGGGGATTTTTTCCTGTCAGTACAAATAGATTTGCTTCTTTCTTCTTAATGGCTCATGCCATTCTAATTTGTTGAATTACCAATTAGCATAGTACTCAAATAAAGATACCAAAATTGAGTTTGATAAATCAATAATCAGCAATCAAGACATACTCTATAGATTTTGGTAGACTTTTCCACTGTAGAAGAGGCCTTTTAGGCAGCAAGCTCTATTTGTAGTAAACATGACTCTACATATATAATTCATCCTTACAAAAGGGCACAAAATTAACTATTTAATTTATTCAATTTTTCAGTGACTGGTAGCTTCACTGTTTATTTCTTTCAACAAATGGGGGAACTAAAATTCTGGTGTATTATTCAATTAAACCAAAGAAACACAGCAAGTGGTATCCAAGCTGGGATTACAGTTCAGGGGCTCTCCTGGTTTCATGGACTGCTTATTAAGTCATGTTTCAATTAGTGCATCATTTCATATTCCCTGGTGTCTCATGCAAATGCAAAATGTTTAAGTTAAGGAGATAATGTTTTTAAGAACTCCAAATTGCATTTCAGCATAAATTCCAGGAAGCAGACTCACCTTCAGAATAAAAAAGGGTTTTATAAGAGGGTCGTACCATTAGATATTTAGGGTCTGAATGATTGCATTTTGTTCCTCTTCCCTGTGGGCACTTGGAAGTGGCCCTGAGGTTCAGATGCATAGCTCATTGTATGAAAAACTAAACCGGCTTAGAGTGTGTCTCAGATTTAGAAGTAATGTTTTTCTTCCCTTGGTCATTCTTTGTTGTGCTCATTAGGTGAGCTTTTCTATAATCATAAATCTAAGTCAATGCAGCGGAAGTAGTAGGTACCTCATAAATAACTTTCATCAAACTGGTTTTTTGTTTCACTTCGGTTTACCATTTTGTTTCTAAGGTTTCATCTCTTCGACATGCACTGGTGTACTTTCCAAAAACTGTTCTAAAAAGCATAATATTTCAAGACAAATAAGATACTTAACATGTAAACCAATAGAAATATGTGTTAAATACTTAAATGTTGACATGACTAGATAGAGAAACACTGGTATGACCTTATTATAATTTGTTTAGCTATTGATTTAAATAAGTAAAAAATAGGAACATGTAGTAGTAAAGATTTTCTAATGCATCCGCAAGCGATATATATATATACACATGTAGCCTTATAATTTGAAATGTACATAGTATGCTAATGTGCAATTTCATAATTTCTGTTAAAAAATGATTATATCCTGCTGCTAAGAGCAAAAGCATACTAAAATCAGTTTTTCATGCTTTCCTAATAATGGTATGCATACCAGCATACTCACATACCCAATACTTACATTATGTTAGAGGATAAACCAGTAGTTTTCAGGTCCTGGACGTACACACACACACACACACACTTCTACTTTTAGAAACAATTACAACAACCAAAAAGCTTTATTATTTCACTTGTCAACTAGTGAAATGTTTTTATTAAAAACAAATTACTTTTTGATAAAACAAGTGATAAATTTACTATGAGCCATCGAGGGATCTGTTTCACTTTTCCCATTGGAAAAAATCCCTTTAAGCCTCTGAGTGAACTCTATAAATAGGCTGCATAACAACAACAACAGCAACAACAACAACAAAAAACACCTCATCGTACATAATAGCATCATAGAATTTTCTTGTTATTACAACAGTTAATTTTGGTAGAATACATTAAAGAGCATCTTGAATAAAATTGACAGTTCTGCCAAATAAATGTTTCCAGATCAGAATTAGTTACTTTGTACTTCTCTAATTAATCAAGAAAAATATTTTTGAAATGCCAAAATGGATATATGCATTATACTTATTCCTTTAACACTGATATTCTCTACCAAATAAGATATAGATAAATAGGATCTTTCTTTTGTTAAGAGTACAGAGAGACATTGGGTATGATAAGAATGTGATGAATTTCAATATTTCACAATTTTGAAAGGAAAGATGTATGTTACTGTGTTTTTGTACCTACACATGCTATTCATTAACGAAGTATAGCATGATCGTTTTTTCCAAACTAGTACAGTTAGAACAAATATTTGTCAGGGTTAGTTTCGGAGAACAGAACCCAGTGAGCTAGTTTCAGCAAACAAGATTTATTACAGAGCATTAAATGGCTTGCTGAATCTTTGGGAGGGCTGAAGAAACAGACTCTAAGTTGAGTTTCCAGGGACACCTATAAGAGCCACACTCCTGAAATGGGCTGCCAAGAGAGCTGCTGATGTTGCCATGACCATGTTTACCTGGGAAGCTGCCATGAAGGCTCCTGGCTCCATGCTGTCTCTGCCCCAATTTCCACTAGCAGAATGGATGTCTCATGTCACTTCTCTCCCATCTACTTCAGATCCAAATTCTAGTCCTGCATGAATACATTTGATGGCAGACCATGATATCTGGAAAGCTAACTGCAAGGGAGTCTGAGAAGTTCAGTTTGTAACTTTCTAGCCTTCATAGCACACAAAGGCACATTAGAAGAAGATTGGAAAAGATACTCAGCAAAGCAATTTATAGGATATGTCATAGAAAGAATAATAATTCATAGGAATACACAAATTAAATAACTATTGGGGCAGCCCCGGTGGCTCAGCGGTTTAGTGCCACCTTCGCCTGGGGTGTGATCCTGGAGACCCGGGATCGAGTCCCACGTTGGGTTCCCTGCATGGAGCCTGCTTCTCTCTCTCTCTCTCTTTCTCTCTCTCTCTGCCATGAATAAATAAATAAAATCTTAAAAAAAATAACTATTGAAGGTTCTAAATGGCAGATGTAGTCCATTTTTATAATTTTATAAGCAAGGTATTGATTCCTACTCACCATCTTCTTTGTCCTTGCATAGAAATTCAAGTACCCAATCCTCTTTTTGACAAGTTTCCAAAAGCTAACATTTCCATAACCATTCACTATCATTGCCCTCATGACTCCTTAACACTACTTTATTTCATCCCCTGATACCTATTAGGTACAGCCATATCTTCCTACTTACCTAGTAATGTTTTGTTTGGAATTCTTTTTTTTAAATTTCCTTTTTAAAATTCTATGGAGGGATAGGAGATAATTTAATTTCTTTTATTTTTAAAAAATATTTATTTATTTATCTGAGAGAGAGTGCAGGGGGTGAGAAGGGCAGGGGGAGAGGAAGAGAGAATCTTAAGCAGCCTCTACACTGAGCGTGGAGCCCCACACGGGCTTAATCTCACGACCCTGAGATCAGGACCTGAGCCAAAACCAAGAGTCCAAAGCTTAACTTACCACCCAGGTGCCCCCATTTAATATCTGTTTAGCTCTCAAGGGTCAATATAAATTTTACTTCTTTAGTGAAGACTTGCACTATTTCTTTTTTAATAGGCATAAAATGATAAGAAAGTGACAAGTTTTTAATATTTATTTTGTAAACAGATTGAGACCTAATCTACTTAAACTGCACATATTTCAGTATACAATTTGATGTTGATACATGCATACACCATCAAAACCAAAAGTTTCCTCCTGCACTCTTTTTCCCTTTTTTGATAAAATACATATAACATAAAGATTACTATCATAATCTCTTTTAAGTGTGCAGTTCAGTGTTTTGTATACATTTGCATTGATTGTACTTGTAATAGCCGTAGTCCTCTGGATTGTCCAAATTGTCCTGCCTTCCCTTATTGACATTACAGACTTCTTGGTCATCAGCGATAGAAATGGACTCTGGCTATCTAGATGACAATCAGAGATTCACAGAATCATGGAAAGGCTGAAAACCAGGCTGGAAAGTGAACAAAAAACAAAGGTTAGGCAGCTTACACCACAGCAAATATAAAACTGAAGGACTAGTCCCTTTTCAGTTCTTTTTATGCTACAGGGAAATTTGGATTCCCTATATACTGTTAAATATATTGTCGAATCTATGTATTGTTGAATCACTTGTTCAGGATTTGAAGTCTCAAGTGTGAGGTCGTGTTTCTAATTAGGGAATCTAAGTCAAGTGCAAGGACAGGGGCAGGGAGAGGGATACTCTTCCTCACTGGACTTCTAAGGTGGAAGGGGGTCACTTACTTAAAGACTCTATACACACATCAGGAGGTTCCCCCAGAAAAGGATGTCACCCATTGTTTATGAATCTCCTGACTCTCTACTGTGATTATAAGGCCTTGCCTTGTGTTTCTTTTATTTCTTTCACAATAACTGGAAAGTTTCTAGACATATTACAGTTGTCCATATGTATTTGTGGAATTAATTTAAATGATATTATTTTTAAGTTTCTCAGAGCCTATGCTCACAAAATATTCACTGTTCACTCAATAAAAAATAAAAAATAAGTAAATAGAGAGGGAGAGAAGGAGTGATTCAAAATTGCCACATGTATGCATGATCCCCTTTGGCGAGAATGGCGAGTAAGTGATTAAGCTGTATCTGATCTCATTTATGTTTTTAACCCCGAGTTTTCATCCAGTTCTCTTCCCTTCCTGCCACCCTGCCATGATGTTACATTTCACTCTGGACTGACAAGGACTTCTGTAATCCAAACCACCTCTTTATTTCCCACCACCATCCCAGACTACGCATACATCTACTCAGGAGCCTTCACAAGGGTCCTCCTCTTGCCTCAGTTTCTTCCATGGCTTACTAACTTGCTTTCCTCAGGGCTCTGTTTCAGCCAAGGAAGGCTTGTCTGACATAAAATTATTGCTTCTGCCATCTTTCATTAGTCACCCTCATTCCTCTCTCCCTGCTTCATTGGTCTTTTTTTTTTTTTTAAAGATTTTATTTATTTATTCATGAGAGACACAGAGAGAAAAGGCAGAGACACAGGCAGAGGGAAAAGCAGGGTCCATGCAGGGAGCCTGATGTGGGGACTTGATCCCAGGACTCCAAGATCACACCCCGGGCCAAAGGCAGGCACAAAACCACTGAGCCACCCAGGGATCCCCTGCTTCATTGGTCTTTATCGCATTTACCACGTCTGGCATATTACATTTGTTTATTGCTTATACCCCCTACCCCTCTATGAGAATATAAGCCTCATGTAAACAAGGAATTTTTTTATGTTCAGTTCAGTGGTTGGCACAGTACAGCCATTTCTGGCCTGCCCTTTTGTTATTGCTTCAGCTTAGAGTGTACAGATGAATATTTGCAATGGGTTTGAATATAGGAATGCTAACTTTGAATCTAAATCAAACAGTGTTATACTTTCTAGAAAAAGGATTTTATTCTTCTCATTAAGAGGCCTGTATTATGAAAAAAATTGTACTTATTTTTTAATCATATTTTAACTTCATCAATAAAAGTTGAGGATATTTGTTTTTTATTTTGTAAGTATGATATTATTGATTTTGCCCCTTGGCTCGAAAAACCTAAAATATTTACTATCCGATCTTTTACAGTTTGCTGACCTCTGGTTCAGTTTATATCTCTATTACCAGCACCTATAGCAGTGCCTGGTACAGAGATCCTCAGTAAATTTGTTGAATTTATAAGTAAATTAATAACTTCTGGGGCTAATGGAAGGAATAGATTATGGAGAATGGGTTGTGAAGGTATCTAAGCATAGTTTTGAATCACATATATATGACTTCATATATATATATATGAAATCATCTGTCAGAGTCAGAGACAGGAGACAGGGATCAAAAGAGTGGGACAAATTCAGGCAGAGGACAAACCTACAGGCCTCTGATGCAGCAGTTGCTTCAATAGAGCAAGCTTCATCTATCTCCCTTTTCTATCATGATTTAGTAGCATGTGAAGCGGAACTAGAAGGTAGTGATTAAGAACATCTCTAGTCCTGGTTAGAGTCTAAGCTCTACCACCACTATTTCTAGATTTGGGGTAAGTTAAACTCTAAAAATCTCTGTTTCCTTATGGAGAAAATAAAAGTAAAATTAACTACCTACTGGAATTGTTGAGAGATTAAAAAAATAAAATAATGGAAAACACTTAGAGAACACAATAAAAATTAACTATAAATGTTTTATTGCTACATGTCTTTTGTTACATTTTTCATTCATTCATTTATAGCAATGGAACATGGAGTTTAAGTTGATCAAAAGGGAACTGCTGACCTGGAGGAGGGATAGTGTAAAATGGTACCATCAATGGATTGAATGTCTTGGTGGGTTCAATAATTATTGGAGTTGGGGTATTAGGTGGAAAGAAAGTTCATTATCAAGGAGTAGGACCTTTGGAATTGGTATCATGGTGCTGTTATTGGTAAAGACCAGGTCTAGGATAATGCTATCCAACAGAAATTTGCAAGCTGCAAATGTAATTTTAAAATTTCTAGTAGCCACATAAAAAGTAAAGAGACAAAATTAATGTTAATATGTTAGTAATATATTTTATTTAAACAAATGTATCCAAAATATTATTATTTTAACATGTAATTATATAAAAATTATTAAAATATATTACATCCTCTTTTTTTTTTTTACCCTAGGTCTTTGGAATCTGGTGTATATTTTATACTCTTTTCTTCTTTCTTTTTTATTTTACTTTTAATCTTTCTTCTTTCTTTCTTTCTTTCTTTCTTTCTTTCTTTCTTTCTTTCTTTCTTTTTTTTTTTTTTTAGAAAAAGAGAGTGAGAGAACATGAGTGGGGAGAAGGCATGGGGAGAGAAATTTCATGATCTCATGATGCTGAGATCATGACTTGAGCTGAATCAAGAGTCAGACACTTAACTGACTGAGCTGTCCAGGTGCCCCTATATTTTATGTTTATAGTACATCTCAACTAAGAAATTAAATTTTTATCAGAGATACTTGACAGGTAGCTAGATTTTAGGACTTATCCAATTGAAAAAAAGTCAATTTACATATTCAAATTGATCCAAATATTCTTAAAAGTTTTTCAGTAACTATATCACATTTCTTTTAAAAATATTTTATTAAATTAAATAATGTTAAATAAAATTTAAATTTCAGTCTGTCAGTCACACTAACCACATTTCAAGAGCTCAGTAGCACATGTGGCTGGTACCTACTATATTGGATAATGCATGTTTAGGGTGTGATAGATGGAGTGAACGGCTGAAATAAAGTAGATGGCATCATTGGAAGATGAGATTAAGAAACAGAGGACGGATATGAGAAGACTCATCTAACTGGATAGTGAAACCACCAAGATTTATAATGGTTATGTCTCAGAGAGTAGCCATGACTCAGGAATTACAATAGAAAAATGAGGAATAGTGTGGGCCTGACAGATGACCCACAGCAAGCAGTAAGATTTTAGGGAGGAGTGAGGAAGGAAGGATGGTTTGGAAGTGATAATGGGGAGGAAAAAAAAAGGCATGTATTCCAACTCCTTGCCTAGTAGGGAGTAGTGGGAGAAAACACAGTCCCTGCTTGAGGGAGCTGAAGTGAAGAGAAGTCTTCGAGGAAAAGCCAGGAAGAAGGGACCCTTTAAAAAAACAAATGGGGGACAAAAGAGATATTTTCAATTTATTGATAATAGCCATTCTAATGAGTATAAAGTGGTATTTCATTGTGGTTTTAATTTACATTTCTTTAATGACTAATCATGTTGAGCATTTGTATTTCTGCTTTGGATAAATGTCTATTCTAGGTCTTAGCCCATTTTTATAATTTTTTTAGTATTATTCCACACATTTAGATTTAGAGAACCTGTGTCTTTTTTCTCTCTCTCTCTTTTAAAATTTTATTTATTTATTTACTTATTTTTAGTAATCTCTATACCCGACGAGGGACTTGAACTCACAACCCTGAGATCAAGAGTCTCATGCTCTTCTGACTGAGGCAGCCATGTGCCCCTTTTTTGCCCATTTTTAAATCTGACTGGCCTTTTGTTGTTGAGTTGTAAGAGTTCTTTATATATATTTTGGGTATATGATTTGTAAATATTTTTTTCCATTCTGTGGGTTATTTTTTCCCTTTTTTGATAGTGTCTTTTAATACACAAAAATTTTAATTTTATTTACATAATTTTATTTTTAAATATTTTATTTATTTATTCATGAGAGACACAGAGAGAGAAAGAGGAGAGAGAGAGAGAGAGAGAGAGAGAGAGAGAATGAGGCAGAGACACAGGAAGAGGTAGAAGCAGGCTCCATGCAGGGACCCTGATGCAGGACTCGATCCTGAGACTCCAGGATCACACCTTGGGGCAAAGGCAGGTGCTAAACTGCTGAACCACCCAGGGATCCCTCCAGAATTTTAACTTTAAGGCAATCCATTTTACATAGTAGTTGTTTTTGTGCTTTGGTCACACTTAAGGAACTACTGCCAAATCCAAGATCATTAAGATTTGGCCCTATATTTTCTTCCAAGACACTATAGTTTTTGCTCTTAAATTTAGGTTTTTGGCCTATTTTGAGTTAGTTTTTGTATGTTATTTAAAGTAAGGATCCAACTTTATTCTTTTGAATGAGTATATCAGTTTTCCCAGCACCATTTGTTGAAAAGACTATTATTTCTCTATTGAATTATCTTGGCACCCCTGTTCAAATCAATTAAGAAATGTGAAGAGTTTTTTTCTAGGCTTTCAATTCTATTCCATTGATCTATATGTCTACCCTTCAGTACTACATTCTTTTGATTACTGTAGATTATAGTAAGTTTTGAAACCAGGAAATGTGAGTTCTTCAAATTGTTTTTGTGTGTGTGTGTGTGTGTGTGTGTGTGTGTGTGTGTGACTGTTTTAGCTGTTGTGGATCTCTTGAAATTCTATATAAATTTTAAAATGGGCTTTTACTTTTTTTAAAAAAAGATTTTATTTATTCATGAGAGACACACACAGGGAGAGGCAGAGACACAGGCAGAGGGAGAAGCAGGCTCCATGCAGGGAGCCCTATGTGGGACTTGATCTGGGGACTCTAGGATCACAGCCTGAGGCGAAGGCAGATGCTCGACCGCTGAGCCACCCAGGCATCCCATAAAACGGGCTTTTCCATTTCTGCAAAAACACTGTTGGGATTTTGATTAAGATTACATTAAATCTGTGTATTGCTTTGGATAGTATTTTCATTCTGTAAATTTAAGCCTTCCAATCTGTGAACCTAGGATACCTTTCCATTTAGGTCTTCTTTACTTTCTTTCAGCAATATTTGTAGTTTACAGTAGAGTCTTATGCCTCCTTGGCTACATTTATTTCTATCTTTTTTATGTTTTTGCAAATTATTTTCTTAATTTTCTTTTTAGATTATTCATTGTACGTGAATAGAAATACAGTGGAGATTTGTGTGTATGGTTTTTATCCTGCATCTTTGCTGAATTAGTTTATTTGCTCTAACTGAATTTGTGAGTGTGTGTGTGTGTGTGTGTGTATTTGTTAGTTTTTTCTGCATATAAGAACATGCTCTCTGTGAATAGATATAATTTTACTTCTTTCTTTCCAATTTGGATGCCTTTTATTTCTTTTTCTTTCCTAATTGCTCTGACTAGAATTTCCAGGACTATGTTGAATAGAAATGGTAAAAACAGGCATCCTTGCTTTCTCCTTAATCTTAGGGAAAAGCTTTGGTTTAATCTTTTTGGTTTAATCTTTCCCCACCATGTTTGATGTTAGTTACACAAGACTTTTTGCAGTTTAGAATATTCCATACACTTCCAACCCCTTCCCCATTTTTGGACTATTTTTCACTTCTATTTTCTGTAGTCTCATTTTTAGAAATTCAGGTTATTCATGTGTTACTTCTCTGTTCTGTGCTTTCCGAAACTGTAGTGCTCATTTTATCATTTTCATCTATCTGTCCATATTCTGTTTATTGTAGAAGGGATTTCTTTATTTTGTTCCACATATTAGTGATTTCATTTGCTCAGTTATTTGGTTTTGTTCACTCTCCAGTATGGATTTTTATTTTGACATTACATCTTTAATTTCTTTGCATTTGGTCCGTATTGTACATATTGTCCTCTTTTTCTGCTTTGTTCTCTATTTCAATCTTCTGTTTCTGTTTCTTTTTTACATTATATTTTATACTTGGATTACATTAAAATACAGAAAAAATGTATTTACATACATGAAAATTCAAGAAATTTTATAAAATTTGTCTTGAATACTGTAATATAACTTTCTGTGTCCTTCCATACCTTTATGTTTATAACAGTTTTAAGATATGTGTAATCTTTTATTAATATTTGCCTGCCTATTTGATTTTAAATTTAGTGTAGAGTGCTCTTATGTCATTTATTTTCCCTTCTATGTCTAGTGTCTCTGAGTGTTAGTTACATAGAACAGGTTAAGAAATATTTGTTGTATAAATGAGTAAATAGTTTTTAGAATTATTTCTATCTTTCCCTTATTCTATATTTTTTGAGAGACATCAGGTTGAATTTTTACATGCATTTGTCTATTAATGAGGCAGATCCAATTACACTTCAGAATTTTTAACAGTAATAGCCCTGGCCCTCCTCTTGTCTGTGAGAATGGTAGAAGACTTTTTTTTTTTTTTTCAGATCTCAAATCAGAAGGCAAGTTGGCATTCTATTCAAATTTCTAGGAGGAGTTTTTCTTTATATAATTCTTCTTTCTTTAAGGTGCCTTCCTATCCTTCTCCGATTTGATTTTAATACCCTGAGCTAATGGAATGTGTAAAAAAACTACCAATCCCAGCTCACACTACTGCCTAGTTTATTTAGGCTTACAGACATCTGAGGATGCAGCTTGCCATTGCTCATCATTCCACATGGTCTATGAATGGATATAGTATGCAAATTTGGGGGAGTGGAGTTGGAGAGGAATTTCTGTGCATGTTTGCATATAAAATAGTTTTCTGGCTAATTAAAAATGCAGCATCTTAAACCGCTACAGTAAAGAATTCAATACGTGGCTTCTAGGATGCTTTAAGTTGTGTGTCTTAAGTTAGAGAATAGTCAGTATTTTTTCCTTTTTTAAAAAAGTAGTCAATATTTGGGGCAACTGGATGGCTCATTTGGTTCAGTCTTTCCTTCACTGGGCTCAGGTCATGATTTCAGGGTTCTGGGATCAAGCCCCGGTCTGGCTCCCTGCTCAACAGAGAGTCTGCTTCTCCCTCTCCTTCTATTCCTATTACCCCCGGCCCCTGCTCATGCTGTCTTTCAAATAAATAAATAAAATCCTAAAAAATAAAACAGTCTATGTTTATTGAGAGGAAGTCTTGATTGTTAAAAAAAATCAATACAGCTCTATTTCTTTAATAGTTCATGGATTCTTCACCCTAATTTTGTATATTAGATGTTTTATTTGGTCTCAATTTTTAGTTGTGGTATGGGATTTGGTTTTTCTTTTTTCCTACATTTTAGTAGGAAGTAGGGAAAGCCTGTATGAGTGACTCATTTCTAGATATCATTGTAAATTAGAAATTCCTGAATTCTGTTTTCAAACTGATAGCTGGATGCCGCCTGAAAGAATAGTAAATTCAGAATTCTCCAGAACATATTTGCTAACTAAATGTGGTAATATCACTAGATGACAATCAGTGAAAAATCTGTAGTCTCTCAGGAATTGAAATGTGGAACCATGGGCCAAGATATGAGTAAAAAAAAATTATAAACATGCACCCTACTGAGAGACTGGGCAGCTGTTAATATGACACCATTCTACCAAAAGTTCCTGAAAGGTTTCTGCTAATTCTGGACCAGTATATCTTACTTTCCTAATGGAAAGAATTAATAATGTAATTAATGTCCTCTTATTAGTGATGTTATTGCTACAATATAGGGGATATAGCCCCCTAAGTCAGATCTGATTTTGTCAAAGTATTTTTTTAAAGATTATTTATTTATTTATTCATGAGAGACACACACACAGAGAGAGAGAGAGAGAGAGGCAGAGACACAGGCAGAGGAAGAAGCAGGCTCCATGCAGGGAGCCCGACGTGGGACTTGATCCCGGGACTCCAGGATCAAGCCCTGGGCCGAAGGCAGGCGCCAAACCACTGAGCCATCCAGAGATCCCCTGATTTTGTCAAAGTATTAAAAAACTATTCTTCTGCAAGGGCTCTGTCATTCTTGGGCTCTGCCACTATCATGGTCCACCCTACCCTCAACCACCACTGGAATGACATGCCTGATAGCCAGAGGATGGGCCTTGATTTCTAGTCACTGCCATCTTATTCATTTTCAGGCAAGCAGCAGCTATGGTTGCCCTACATGACTTTTTTTTTTTTTTTGGTTTCTATTTTTTTTTAATGAATTTATTTTTTTATTGGTGTTCAATTTACCAACATACAGAACAACACCCAGTGCTCATCCCGTCAAGTGCCCCCCTCAGTGTCCATCACCCATTCACCCCCACCCCCCGCCCTCCTCCCCTTCCACCACCCCTAGTTCGTTTCCCAGAGTTAGGAGTCTTTATGTTCTGTCTCTCTTTCTGATATGACTTTCTTGGAATTTTGCATATTTATTCCTCAATGTCAGGGTCTGAAGTTTGGGAGAAATTTCTTAGTACTGTGTAAAGTGAATATCTGAATTTCAACCTGCCATAAAGATTGAAGAGGTGATATAGCATGAATGATCCTAAAATTTTAATTTAAGATCTCTAAATTCAGGCTGTATTAATTTCTATCATCTTTAAATAAAGTTTCGTTAGACATCTGGTAGGTGGTTATGAAACATGTGAAATAAAGTTCCTCGCTTCCAAGGTAGGATATTTCATTTTCTTGGAGGAAAATCTACTTTTCATTTTCCTCAAGTTTTAAGATGCTTAAGGGATAAGGAGATAAGGTCAGCTCGTTCTAATTGTTGATGGAAATGTACTTGGGCTCATTACTACTGTCAGATCCCTGTGGGATATAGAGAGTGGTGTGAAGATGAGTCAACCAATCTTGGACTCTTTCCTAATGAAAACCAAATGATAATGTGATACTGATCAACTTATTTGTCAGTCTGAAAGGGTAGCTATTTGCCATATTTACATATTTGCATGACCAGATCTGAGTGGGAAAATATGATCTCTCCTAGGAATCACTGTGAACAACCAATACAGGGCTTAATTATATATACGATGCTTGCTCAGAGACCAGGCCCAGTCAGAGGGAAGAGTAACTGTGGATGCCACCATTTTACAAGCCAAGTAGGAAAGGCAGAACCTGGCTGAGAAATTCCTTAGGGTACATCGCAAATTAGGGACAGAATTTAGAATGAAATTCACAGGCACTGAGGTTCCAGTCTGTTGCTTAGTCACCGAATCTTTCCTCTATTCAGCCTTCAGTCATGGTTCTCCTTTAGACTGAAAGACAGATTTACTTATGAAAGTTGGTGCATATAGTGTGACGAGGGGATGAGCAGGAGTGAGAATCCAAGTGACGTTTCTAAATGTAGATTTGTGGACACTGCCAAATTTAGGCAGTAAATATTTTATTCATTATTTAAGATTTATTTTAAAATCTTTAAATATCTATTTTAAACCCCACTTTAAAGATGAAACATACTCTCAAAAAGTCTTGACATTATAGTAAAGTAAGAAAAAACAGTTGAATAATTGTTCAGTCATCAAATAAATAGAAATTCAACATTTTGTTGAATTTTCTTTTTTGAACACACATACACAATTTTCATTATATGTATTGTATTCTAATTTTACCAATCTTTAAAGAATGCTTTGAAATTTAAATAAACAGTAATTATGGAAGAATATTTAGATAATAATTATTGTGAAGATCAGATTCAATGGCTAGAATTCTTAAAGGACTGGCTATTACTGTGAAATTGAACATACAAATATGGTGAAAATTCATGGTTGCCATACAGTTCTATAGGGGTTTAATAAATACTTGCTAAGCAAATGAAATGCATATGTGTACATAGATGCATATGTGTACTTTATACTTTTATGTGTGAAAACCCATAATTGGATCCATTGGTTAGAAAGAGACAAGAAAAATTATCAAAGTCTTCAATGAGATTTGTTTATCTCATAATGTTATATAATAGTAATAACCATTTATTTTGTACCTATTGTACACATACCATACAGATATAAATTCTCTTTACAATGACAACCAGGAAAGAGGTGAATACTTATTTCTGTTTTACAGATGAGCAAATGGAGTCTTAGAAAGTTGAAGAAATTTGCACGGGTTCACATAATTATTCAGCACTGGATTTAACTCTATATTTTAAAATTCCATTCAAATCAACGTAAGAGGGTGATAACAAACTTCAGTTTTTGAATCTCAATAGTTTCACAAAAGATTAGATTAAAAGACTGTAATGTGTGAAATTAAAGTCTCTTACTGGCCAAACTCAGTGGCCTATCATAATAAAGTCTGTAGATTTATTCCTTTAGGAATGCGTGACACAAATATCTTGTTTATTTTTTAAATATTTTATTTATTTATTCATAAGAGATACACAGAGAGAGGCAGAGACACAGGCAGAGGGAGAAGCAGACTCCTCGCAGGGAGCCCGATGTAGGACTCGATCCCAGCCAGGACCAGGATCACGCTCTGAGGGGAAGGCAGACGCTCAACCGCTGAGCCATCCAGTCGTCCCAACACAAATATCTTGTATATAAGGAAACTATTTTTGTGTAAATAATTGATAAAATAAGTTTGTAGTGTTCTGAATGTTGTAGGTTAGAAATTTACTCTCTGCTAAAACTATTCTGACCTCCTTATCACTTAAAAAAAATTTTATTAATGTACACTTGAAATACAATAAACCATACATTCTAAAAGTGTACAACTTAGTAAGTTTGACATTTGTATATACACGTGAAACCCAATATCCATAACTTCACAGTTTTCATATCTTTATGTAAGACCCCCTGTCACCCTGTCGTCTCTTTCTCCTGCCCCCTAGGCAGCCACTGATCTGTATTTTTTTGTCGTTATAGATTAGATTAACTTGTATTTTCCTGAGTTTTATATAAATGGAATTGTATGGTATATATATTCTTTTTGGTCTAGGTTCTTTCAGCACAATTATTATTATTTTTTTTTAAATTTTTTTATTTATTTATGATAGTCACACAGAGAGAGAGAGCGGCAGAGACAAAGGCAGAGGGAGAAGCAGGCTCCATGCACCGGGAGCCCGACGTGGGACTCGATCCCGGGTCCCCAGGATCGTGCCCTGGGCCAAAGGCAGGCGCCAAACCGCTGTGCCACCCAGGGATCCCTTCAGCACAATTATTTGAAATTTATGCTTTGTTTTGTGCTTATAAAAAGTCTATGCCTTTTTATTGCAGTGCTTGATTGCATGTATGTACCACAATTTGCTCATCTATTCTCCTGGTGGTAGAAATTTAGGTTGCTCTAGTGTTTGGCTATAACAAAGAAAGCTGGTATGAACATGCATGTAAAATTTTCTGTATGAACATATGCTCTCTTTTCTCTTGGGCAAAGATCTAGGAGTGAAATGGTTGGATCACATTACAGTGTAAATTTAACTTTTTAAGAAATTACCAGACTGTTTAACAACTTTGCATTCCCACCAGTAGTACATGAGAATTCCAGTTTTTCCATATTATCCTCTACATATGGAGAGCTCAGTCTTTTTAATTTGAGTTTTCTTTCTTTCTTTCTTTCTTTCTTTCTTTCTTTCTTTCTTTCTTTCTTTCTTTTTTCTTTCTTTCTTTCTTTCTTTCTTTCTTTCTTTCTTTCTTTCTTTCTCTCTTTCTTCCTTCCTTCCTTCCTTCCTTCCTTCCTTCCTTCCTTCCTCCCTCCCTCCCTCCCTCTCTTTCTTTCTTTCTTCTCTTTCTTTCTTCCTTCCTTCCTTCCTTCCTTCCTTCCTTCCTTCCTTTCTTCTTTCTTTCTTTCTTTCTTTCTTTCTTTCTTTCTTTCTTTCTCTTTCTTTCTTTCTCTTTCCTTTCTTTCTTTCTTTCTTTCTTTCTTTCTTTCTTTCTTTCTTTCTTTTTTCTTCTTTCTTTCTTTCTTTCTTTCTTTCTTTCTTTTTCTTTCTCTCTTTCTTCCTTCCTTCCTTTCTTTCTTTCTTTCTTTCTTTCTTTCTTTCTTTCTTTCTCTTTTCTTTCTTCTTTCTTTTTCATTATGAGACAGGGGGGCAGAGAGAAGGGGAGAGAGAAAGAGAATCCCAAGCAGACTCCACACCCAGTGCAGAGCCACACATGGGGCTCGATCTCAGAACCCTGAGATAATGACCTGAGCTGAACTCAAAAGTCGAAGGCTTAACCATCTGAGCCATCTAGGCACCCCTACTGGCCATTTTAAAATGATATTAACATTTAAGCAATCATTTATTTATTTCTTTATTTTGGTGGTTTCAGTATTAAAATGTTAGGCAAAAATGTCAAAACGATAAAGTCTTCCTTGGTCATATATTATAACGTCATTTTTTTTTTATTTGAAAATGTCACTAACATTTATATTTCAGGGTTTTCCAATTAAAATGACAACTCTTAGGGTAGAGAGAATATTATTTATGAGTCTTCTTTTAATGGCTTTAATGATGTTTTATGATTTTCATATGCAGTTCTTGTGTATTTTTGTTACTCTATTTTTAGGTACTTTAAGTTTTGTTGTAAATATGATTTTTAAATACTATTTCAATAAATGTTTTATATATTTTTAAAATGTTGATTGCTTATAGGAACACTGTCTTACCCAGCCTCTTTGATAAAGTCATTTCTTTCAAAAGCTTATCTGTAAATTTACTTATTTTTTTAAAAGATTTTATTTATTTGAGAGGGAGAGAGAGAAAACAATCAAAGGGAGGGGCAGAGGGAGAGGGAGAAGCAGACTGCCCAAAGAGCAGGGAGCCCAATACAGGGCTTGATCCCAGGACCCTGGGATCATGACCTGAGCCAAAGGCAGACGCTCAACCGACTGAGCCACCCAGGTGGCCCTTACTTATATTTTCTATGTAAGCAATAATTTTGTTTGTAAATGACAGTTTTTCTTTCTAATTCTATATCTCTTATTTCTTTTTCATATTTCATTTCATTGCAATGAAATGCTTTTTGAAGTGACAAATCATCAGGGTTCTCTCCCTAGTGTTCATTTTGTATCAAAATGGTGTTCTTTGAAGACATGAATTCTAGTTTCTGATATTTATTATTTATATAAACTTGAGCAAGTAATTTATTTAACTGAGGCTTAGTTTCCTCATCTGAGAATAGGGATAATAAAATTGTTTGCAAATTCAATTTACTGGGATGCTGTGAAGATTAAATGAATTAAAATACATGCAAGCAATTTTTAAACTGAATTGACATGCAGGGATTAATTTATCTGCCTATTATGGAGGGGCTATTGTATCTGCTTCTTTGGAGTTGTTTTAAGGAGGCTTATTTATCACTAAATAAGTTTATAAATAGATATTAGCTTGTTAAGACTTGTCTTTTTATTTAGTGATTAGTTCAGAGCCAACTATAAGAAAACTTAGCATGAGAGATTTATATAAATAATTAGAAACCATATCAGTTTGATATTTCAGAAAAAAGATGAAAATTTTAGAAAAATTAAACCATATTAATAAGGGTATTACTTTATATGGGAATGCTTTTGAGAGTAAGACATTGCCTAGTTTAGAAATTAGATCATAGAAACGCCTGAAGAAGTCTGTTCACTCTGAATGACATATGATCATCATTGCACTTATATTTTGATAGTCTGTAAGAGGTCTACTTATAGTTAGATGCATATTTTAAAGTAATTTTTCTTTTCGTAAGAAAAAATATATACAAGAAATATTTATAGCCACTTTCTCTGGCTAAATATACCAGTTAATACTGAATTACTCATAAGACTGGCCATCAAGAAACTGTTCTGATCTTTGAAGTAAGACTTGTATTCTGATCATTGAACATTCACTCTTGTTGATCAAAGGCAAACCAGTTATCAAAAGAAGAAAGAAAAACTAGGTCAAAGGTGAAAAACAAAATGGGGAATAAACTAAAAGAAAGTATCTCTCATTCCTAGTTCATTTGTTAATCATGTGTACTTAAAAAAATATTTTAAATGTTTTATTCAATGTAAACCATGTATTACACTAGTTTTCATCAATTTAGACACAAGAACTGAATTCATGGTGATCTATATTAGTTTGCAATGATTTGAAATCTGCAAGGAATATTTCATAATTGTGGAAATGAGGTAATCTTGTGACTCTGAATTTACCCAGAACTTATGAATTATATTTACCAATTGCTATTATATATTAATGCAACATGGATAAATGATTGAACATTAACTTTAGCATTGTATAAATACACATATGTGTATATGCCGTGGTAGATACTAGTCTAGTAATTTGCACCTAGTTTTGACCTTAAGAGCTAGAAATCCTAAATTTTCCCTGAGTTTGATCTACTTGTGACTTACTCATAGTGGATATGTGAAGGGTGCCTGGCTAACTCAGTTGGTGGAGCATGCTACTCTTGATCTCCAGTCGTGAGTTCGAGCCCCACATTGGGTGTAGTGTTTACTTGAAAACAAAAACAAACAAAAAAAAGAAGTAGATATCTGAGTGTGTGTTGTGAGAAGGAGAGGAGAAAGGGGGATATTGGCAAGGTGTCCTGACAGGAAAGTCATTGATCACAGACCAGGGTATGGCTCCCAGCTGCACTATCCTGAGTCTGGGATATGGAGAATGCCATGTAGACATGGCTTGGATCTTGACCTTTAATGATTGTAGATTAATGAGATTGGAGCTACTTGCTGAAGAATGTTATATTAGGAGAACCCTAAACAGAGTCTCACTATAAGCAAACTATGGAGTTTTATATATCTTCAATCTTTTCTATTATTTCTTACAATTCATTGTGACTTAACTTCTCCCTCGTTTTTACCATTTATTGGCTTTCATCACCATGTCTCACTACTGTGATGAGATCTGCAGAGGGTTGAGGACTTTCTTCTCCATTCTGCATTCTTATCTCTCTTTGAACTCACCGCATGCAAAAATGGACTAAAATTTCCTGAATCACTTCAATTTTGTTGAGTTAAATCATCAGCTCAATTTCAGCCATGGATCAACCACGGTCCTCCTTCAGATCATTCCAACATTTTGAACAACTGAATACCTTAAACTAATAAGTCTTATCATCATCATTTCCTTGATTTCATATCTTCCACTCCTTCACTTCTTCCATCACCTTTTACTTTCTAAAGGTATTCGTTCTCCTTATTATGACTTTTGATCTTTTCATTTTTTTAGTTCTCTTAACGTGTTTCCTGCTCTATGCTCTAGATTATACCATTCTCTCTGTTTAGAATATTATGTCTCAGTTGAGATATTCTCCTGAAGTATTTTCTGATTTCTTTAGTTACAATAAAAACCAACCACCCCACAAAAAAGCCCTTTACATTTACAATGTGCTTTCTTCTACAGAATTTTGTTTCCCTATCACAACAACCTTGTGAGATTGCACACTGCTATTTTGTCCATTTTTCAGAGAGCTAGGTGGCTGATCTACAGATGAGGTTTTCCTTCTTGTTCTGCGCTCTTTCTGTTAACCCAGCCTGCCAGAAGCAAATTTCCAGAACTTGGTTACTATATTATTTGCACCATTCAATGACATAACATACAGTAGTTTATTATATATTTTCATACATGTAAAAGCTCCTGCTTCTATTTTTTAAGCTCCAGAGAATGTCTTAATTTCCTTTAGAGTCCCAAAGCAACTTCCCCATTGCCTTAAACATGGAAGATGCTCAATATACATTTGTTGAATAGATGAACAAATTAATTAAAGGACACTACAAAAGATAGAGTGTTGGAAGCCAGAGCCAGGATGCAGAGCAACATGCTTTCACAATACTATTTTGTAAGTAAAACAATTAAGGCTTAAAGGGGGCAAAAGGTTTCTTAGGGTCACATCACAAATTAGGAACAGAATTAAAAAGAAAACGCAGAGGCCCTGAGGTTCCACTCTGCTGCTTAGTCACTGAATCTTTCTTCTTTTCAGCTTTCAGTCATGGCTCTCTGTCTAGATTGAAAAAAAAAGATTCGTTTATGGAAAATGGTGCATATAGTGTGACGGGGAATGAGAGTCTGGCCCCACAACATTTCCATATGCCCTTAACAAGATCAGCAGTGTTTAGCATCTTTTTTTTTTTAATCAATTTTGCCCACTTCATGATCTTTCAGGTTAAAATATTGTCCTTACTTCATTAGATTCCCATAAATATGGGATGTTATGAAGATTAGTCATGCGAGACACATAATATCCTGCAAGGTCCACAGAAGAAAGGTATTACATAAATACAAAGCGTGATTATTTTTGCCACTACCAACAGGACTAAGCTACCAACACATAGTTCACAGGCTACTGAGCCACGAGCAGATGATATACATTTTTTCCTATACATGGACTAAAATGGCAAAGATTTCCCTTGGGATATTTGGACCATTTATTCTACCTAAGGTTTTTTTTTTTTTTTTTTTTTTCTGGGGGTGGGGTGAGGTAGGTGGTGTGGTAGTAATAGAGCAAAAGAATTAGAAGTGAAAGTAATTTCAGATTAAAATATGCATAGAAGGCAAAACAGGAAAACTAATAAAAAAAGAATAAGTATAAAACTGATATCAACATGTAAAAAATGTGGCCTTCTTGGCTTCTTACTTGCATTTATTGTGATATTGGATCTATTCTGAAACAGAGTGTTATTAAACACATTTAATTGAGTCATACTGAATAGAAGAAAAATTGTGAGGTCTTTTAGAAGAATCTTCTGCACCAATGGAGAAATGATAGAATTTGGAGTTGGTTATAAGAAACATTATTTTATGACAAGAGTTTTGCATGAGATCAGTGATATCGCTCGATTTGTTGTGATCCATACTTCTCATGTCTGGAAGGAATGCAATTCCATGACTTAAAGATCATATAATAATATCAAGTGGTAGAAAATCTGATAATTTTTTTGTTTCACTTTTGTTTAATGTATATGCAAGTATTTTCACATGAACTAACTTCGTATCACATGGACGATGAAAAAGGTATCCTTCCACAGTCTGATGACCTGCTTTGATGGTTCCACGAAGTGAATAACTATAGAATTTATTGCCAGCAAGATTAACTCAAGATTGACTAGGAAAAGTGAAACTCATTATCTGACAAAGACATGCCCTTGAAATTAGTGTAGTGAATACTAAATGTCTTTATATATCTAGTTCATGTGTTCAGTGATCTGGGCATACATTTGTAGCTAACTAACTCTGGCATGCTCATGGAAAAGCTAAGCAGCTCAGAATCATCCAAGCCTTGGAAGTGGTGCTGAGTTTTTTCTCTGTGGACAACAGAAAGACTCTGATTCGTATAATTCCCAGGTTGATATTAGACAAGTCTATGGTGTGAAAATATGGGATCTCACTTGAATACTTATCTAATTACTGAAGGTGAACACCAGTTGTTCCCTGAGGGAAGATCTGGCTTTGCTTCTCTTCCATTGGTTGGTAGGTGGACCTTCCGTGGAAAAAAACATCTTGGATAGCCTTTTCAGGCCTCATAAGAATTGTAATAGTTTTGCTTGCCCATCTAAAATCCAAGGTCCCTCTTTATTTTTCTGGAGCAAGTTAAGCCTTTGCCAAGGCATGTGTCAGATTTTTATTCCTCACTTGTGTATTTCTGCTAAGGAAACTGAAGCTCAGGGAAATGAAAGAAGTTGTCCAAGAGGAAACAGATTGTCAAATCTGGAAGCCTGTGATCTCTCCCATGTGCTATCCTTCATCTGAAGTTGAGTGTGAGAAGTAATTTTTTTGAGTGACATTAGTCCAAGGGCTTGTCCTCCATCAACTTTTGTGGATACCCAGTTTGAAGACAGAATGGCAATACAATCTATTTCTATTAACTTAGACCTGGTGGAATTATTCTTCCTGCCTGTAGATTTAATTGGAAGGCATCACAAGAAGCAGCAACATTTGGTCCATTTCTTTCTCAGGGGTTTCAGACTAAATCCCATAGGAGAATGTCTTTTAGAATTTAGAGCATAAGTGTTAGAATTTTCTTTTGTAAGGAATTAATATGCTTTCTACTTTCAATTAATAGAACTATACACCTTTACAAGTTTCTTTTCTGCACTGGCTATACAAAGCTCAGAGTTAAATTGGATATTTTGACATATGAATCATATAATGTTTCTAGATAGAATATTTACTTTTTTTCCTCTAATTTATTAGGTGTATTTTGCATGTTATTCATGTCAACCATCTCAATTCCTGTCAATAAATAAGAGTAAAGACTCTTGTAAAGAGAACAGAATTTAATCCTTCTTCTACCTTTTATCTTCTTATGCTCTCTTCAAGAGACATTGTGTGCTGTACAATGTGTCCTTTGAGAGAAGAGGATTTGAAGTCTAGGTAAAGATACTAGGGGGAACGACCATGTTGAAGATAAAGAATCTAATTAAACTCATCTAGTGCTTTTTGAGTACAGACTATGTGTTAGGCACCATGGGGTATTACAAGCATTAATATAAATGTAAACAGAGCCTCTGACTTTTCCGGCTCACAGACTAGTAAACAACAAATAATGGCACAATATATAATTAATTTGATAAAAAATAAAAAAGGCTCAAAGAAAATGAAAAATCTCCAGAATGTTTTATATTAAGACAGTGACATTTTAAACATGAAACCATCCAAGATATTAAAGCTTTTATTCTTGAAACTATACAGGAATCTATTCTAATGTATGATTAACCTTGTGTTCCATTGACAACACACTAGGCACAGGCAATCGCACTGATATTGCAGCTTGTGAATTATGTATCATTACTGGCATACCAACCCACGCTTCTCTTCTATGTTCAAGAAAGCAGATAGGAATGGATTGAGGTTGACATTATTTTAGGAATATCTTGAATAATCTGGTCTCATTTATAAACTAAGAGAATTATCAGCAAACTACAATCTAATTGTAACTACATGTCAAGAAAATTGCTATGCCACATTAAAATGGGGTCAAAATGAAAAGGTTTTAATTTTCACCCAGTTTCTAATTCTCAGTACTCTACTGATATGAAAAATACTTGATCACTATCTCTCTTAAGGTGTCTTTAGGCTTCTCTAACCACTACTCATGTCTTATTTTTATTGCTAAACAACTCAATTCCCAGCTATTAATTCCTAGTGTTAGTAACAGATGGAAGACAAGACTCTACTAACATCTATGGACTTGTGAGCTTTCATTCAAAATGAGACACATTGATTGCCTATACTATCAATTCATTAAAAGCCAGGTCTTGCTTTATTTGATTTTATTAATAGTAAGGAAATTAGGATTGCTATCCTTGAAATGTATTACTTTATGAGTTTGACAAGACCTTTTAACCCTCTTGAGGTCCTCAGGATTTTTGATATCTCTGAAATTTCTTAGTTGTAGAATAACTAATACATAATTTTAGCCTAAAATGTAAAATTTTCTAATTATACATATTTGGCTATGGTCACAGGCAGGATAGATTAGGTTATGCTACAGTAACAGATAATCTTTAAATCTCAACAGTTTAAAAGATTTGTATCTCTACATACCAATGTGGGTTGGTGGGCTAGGGGTATGCTCAGAATCACTCAGGGGCCCAGGCTGATAGAGTCTCTATTATCTTATACCTTCATTTCAATATTAGCCTTCAAAATTTGCCATTACAATCATTTGCTGAATCATGCCATGTGGTTATAAAAAATTCAAAGGGACAAGGAAGCTTAATTCTCCTGCAAGACCAGGAAAGGGAGGAGCACTAGTAAGATCTATCATACATGGAATTTGACTGTGGCATCAATGTGTGGAGATATTAAAGGGAAAAAAAAAGAAAACTATGTTTAAATAATTTATGTGTATTTTAAAGTACTCTTAATGATTTAGCAATATCACATCACAGAAAAAAGAAAAAGTATGATACTACCACAACCTACTACTATCTGTTGGATGTTGTGTGTCTTCCTTGGGAAAATGTCTAGTCAGTTTTTTGCCCCTTTTTATATTGGATTATTTATTTATGTTTTTGTTATTAAGTTTTTGAAGACCTTTATTTGTTTTGGATATTAACCCCTTATCAGACATATGATTTGCAGATATTTTCTCCCATTCCATAGATTGCTTTTTCATTTTGTTGATTGTTTCCTTTGTTGGACAGAAAATTTTTTGTTTGATAAAGTCTCATTTGTTTATTTTTCTTTTGTTGTGTGTGCTTTTGGTGACATATTAAAAAAAAAAAAAAAAAGCCTTGCCAAGATGAATGTTAAGATTTTCCCTATGTTTTCTCCTAGGAATTTTATGGTTTCAGGGCTTACATTTAAGTCTTTAATCCTTTTTTATTTGACTTTCATATATTGTGTAAGTTAAACGTCCAATTTTACTCTTTTGCATGTGGATATTCAGTTTTCCCAACACCATTTATTGAACAGACAGTCTTTTACATATTGTGTACCCTTGGAACCCTTGTGATACATTAACTATGATATATGTGTGGATTTATTTCTGGACTTTCAATCCTATTCCATTTATATATGTGTCTGTTTTTATGCCAGTACCACAGTGTTTCAATTACTATACCTTTGTAATCTAAGTTTGAAATCAGGCAGTATGATGCCTCCAGCTTTGTTTTTCTTTCTTTTTTTTTTTTTTCAATTTTTATTTATTTATGATAGTCACAGATAGAGAGAGAGAGAGAGGCAGAGACACAGGCAGAGGGAGAAGCAGGCTCCATGCACCGGGAGCCCGATGTGGGATTCGATCCCGGGTCTCCAGGATCGCGTCCTGGGCCAAAGGCAGGCGCCAAACCGCTGCGCCACCCAGGGATCCCCTGTTTTTCTTTCTTAAGGTTGCTTTGGCTAGCCAGCATCTTTTGTGGTTCCTTACGAATTTTAAGATTTTTTTTTATTTTTGTAAAATGCCATTGGAATTGTGATAGGAATTGCATTGAATTTGTAGGTAGCTTTGAGTAGTATGGGCATTTTCACAATATTAATTCTTTCAATCTAAGAACATGAGGTATCTTTCCATTTATTTCTGTCTTCTTCATTTTCTTTCATGTCTTATAATTTACAGTATATAAATCTTTCACTTCCTTAGTTAAATTTATTCCTAAATATATTTTTAATGCTATTGTAAGTGGATTATTTTCTTAATTCCTTTTGTGAATGGTTCATTTTTAATGTATAGAAAAACTATGGATTTTTGTATGCTGATTTTATGTCCTGCAACTTTACTGAATTTGTTTGTTAGTTCTGGTGGAGTATTTAGCATTTCTTATGTGTAAGATACATTATTGGTAAATAGACAACTTTACTTCTTCCTTTCTTACTGGACACCTTATTTCTTTTTCTTGTCTAATTGCTCTAGCTAGGACTTCCAGTATTGTGTTGACTAAATGGGGTGAGAGCTCTAAACTTAATTTGTTGAAAGTTTTCATCATGAAAGAATGTTGAATTTTGTCAAATGCTTTTTTTTTGCATTGATTGAGATCATCATATGATTTTATCCTTCATTCTATTAATGTGGTGTTTCACATTTATTGATTTGCATGTGTTGAACTGTCTTTGTATCCCAGGGATAAATCCCATTTGATCATGGTGAATTATCTCTTTTTATGCACTATTGAATTTATCTTGTCAGTATTTTGTTCATTTTTACATGTAGGTTAATCAGGGATATTGACCTGTAATTTTTGCTGTTCTGTGTCCTTACTTGGCTTTGGAGTGGGAGTAATATTGGTTTTATTAAATGAGTTTAAAAGTGTTCTTTCCCTTCAATTTTTTGAAAGAATTTAGGAAGGATTGGTACTAATTCTCCTTTAAATGTTTGATAGAGTTCACCTGCTGTTGGTGGGGGAGGGGGGGTGGCGGCACCTGGGTGGCTCAATCAGTTAAGCATCTGCTTTCAGCTCAGGACATGATCTCAAGATCCTGGGATTGAGCTCAATGGGGAGTCTGCTTCTCTGTCTCCCTCTACCCACTCCCTCTGCTTGTGCTCTCTCTCAAATAAATAAATAAAATCTTAAAAAAAAAAAAAAAGAATTCACCTGGGAAGCCATCTAGTCCTGGGCTTTTTCTGTTTTTGTTGGGAGGTTTTTGTTATTGTTTACCATTGCTGGCCATTGTGAATGCTGAAAGTTATAACATTATCAACAGATATAGCTCCTAAATCTGTGAAACAGGAATAATGATTTCCACTTCAAAGATTTTTTTGTGAGAGATATATATTAGATCTTATATACAAAGAATCTAACAATACTTGGTACAAATGTTTGTTTCCTCATCCTTGAATGATTTAATCAATGAAGTCTCTTTATCTTCATTCTCATTATTACTCTCACAACTTTGACTATATAATTTTTTGAATTATGCTCAGATTCGGTCTACCATTTCAGAATACCTCCCACCCCCAATCTGTCTCTAGCCCAGTGGTACTTAATTGGGGTCAGATTTGCCCTCCAAGTAATGTTTGGCAATGCCTGGAGACATTTTTAATTGTCACAACCAGGGAGTCGAGGGATTACTACTGGCGTCTAGTAGGTAGAGGTCAGGGATGCTACCACACGTTCTATAATGCACACCACAGCCCCCAGCAACAAAGAATTTTCTGATCCCAAGTGCCAACACTGCCCTGTAGAGAAACCCTGTTTAGCCTAATTACCTGGTTTTAGCTCTGTCTTCTCTGATATGTTGGCAGATGGTTTTGAACTATCCCTCCACTCTACCTCTTTATTCTCCTCTGATAGTTCTTACAGTTTTCTCTCCATTCGTACCTTGAGGAGAGCAAACAGGTCTTATTTGTCTTAGTATTTCCCAGAGAAGATTCAGGTCTTAGACTTAAGAAGTTCTGAGTTGGTATTTACTTAATTATTAGCATTATTAGCATGTGAAAAGAAAGTTGTTTTAATAATTTTTTTTTAAATTTTAGAGAAAGAGAGGGTGTGAGGGGGAGTGGAAAGGAGGGGAAGAAGGAGAAGGAGATAGAGTCTTAAGCAGGCTCCACACCCAGTGCAGAACTCAACGTGGGGCTCAATCTCATAATCCTGAGATCATGACCTAGGCAGAAATCAAGAGTTGGAGGCTTAACCAACTGAGCCACCCAGGTGCTGGAAATAAAATTGTCTTATAAACAATTTTATTTTTTCAGGATACTTAGCTTTGAGATTTTGGGGCTTGGAGGATTGCTGTAATAGTAAAAATGAGGGTACATGTCCATACATGACTTTTCTGAGACAGGAAAAATAGTTTTTTAAAAGTGAATTTGACACACATGAAAGAAATAAAGTGTGATTAAATAATCAAAGAAAAAGAATAAGTTTCCTTTGCATAAGTATAGATAAAAATAAATACAATGTTTACTTATGCCTTTATTATGTGATGATTTTGTTTAGGCATTTTTATAAAGTTAATATATAATGTACTAACTTTTATTAATATATAATTATGTTGTCATGTGAATTTTACATTTCATAAGCTGTTCTGTGGCTTTTGCCTTTTGTTAAGCTATTCTGCGCCTACTCTGTATTTTAGTAATAATAGGATCATAGGATTTTAGCATGTAAATATATATAGTACTTTTTTTTTCCCAACTAGGAGTCAGTATTTTCATTAGCTTCTCTTTAGTTCTAATTGGTCTTATTTTTTTGCTCCAGTGATATTTTTCCTATCATTTACATAGAAGATAAGTAACTTTCAAAGTGACATTCTACAATTAGAAAATTGATAATGGAAAATCTTATGAAAGCGATTTCTATGTGATGATGTGTGGAAACCAGATTTGAGATGGTTGAGGAGTGAGGAGGAAGTGAAGTAATGGGGAGAATAATAGAAAATTCTACTGATACATTTGACCATTGGAGGGGAAGAGAGAGCCTGGGAATACCTAAGGGGGAAGAGGTGGAAGGGGAATTTATTTCTTCCTTGGAGAGAATTTGCTCTGTTTCAATCTACCAGTGTCTATATATTTTTGGGTCATTTCACTCTCATTATACCATCTAGAAACTTTTCAGTTTAAAATTTTTATATATTCTTTGACATTTCACTAAAATTTTATTTTATTTTTCACTAAAATTTTAATACAAATTATATGCACCTCTCATATTCAGTGACTAAAATTGTTACAAATATGGCACAGATATATCTTAACTGATTCTAATAAATAACAGCACAGATTTTTTATTGTTATATAACCTTTGGTCCAAATGTGAAGTTTGGTTTTCCCAACGTATAAGCTTTTATAGGCATGTTTCCTCTTTATGTTTGGTAGTATATTCAGTAGCGTTAACTGAAGAAACATTGTTTTTTTTTTTTTTTTTTTTTTTGAAGAAACATTGTTGAAGATGTAGACTCTTCCATGGTATTATGGAGACTTCTTAATTAATGAAGCCACGCCAAACAAATTTCTGTCAGGTATCAGTTCCACAGAACGCTTTATTAAAGTAAACTGCCTATAAACTTTGTGTGTGATTGGATTCTCTTCTTGCTTTAAAGGTCAGACTCTGATCCAAATATAGGTCCACTTATAGCATTAACATTAGAGCTTACTGTATGAATTCCATTAATACTGGATGTTATTATTGGCCTCATCTTTGTTTTCTACATTATTTCACTTCATACCCATTTCTTATTAATTTTGCTCCTTATTTTATTGCATGTTTTTCAAATGATTTTTTGGAATTATTTGGAGTACAATAGTAAATTATATAGTGAAATTATACTATTGAAGATGTTTCTTTGTGTGTCTATAGGTCCTAATGATTTGTACGCAGTAGCCATATAATAAATATATAATCTTGCTGATGATGTTAATGATAACTCTGTAAAGTGAGAAAAGTTCTACTGATCAGTAGAGATGAATATATGAAAGACAAACCAAACAAACAAATGAACAACAAAGCACACCCCAATCTGGGTTCCTTTTGTAATTCTCTAAAACAAATGAAATTTTTTAGCTCTAGTCACTGTTTTCTTACAAGGAGGTGTTACACATGGTTTCAAGATAAATTTCCTTCAGTGGTATCTTTCTCCTAAATTGCATAAAAAGTTTTAGATCAGGGGCACCTGGGTGGCTCAGTGGGTTAAACATCTGCCTTCGGTTCAGGTCATGATCCCAGGATCCTGGGATCCAGCTCCATGTGTCAGGCTTTACGCTCAGTGAGGAGTCTGCTTCTCCCTCTCCCTCTACTCGTGTACTCTCTATCTCTCTCTCAAGTGAATAAATAAGATCTTTAAAAAAAGTTTTAGGAGATATATCTGGAATGTTTACCTTTGTTGCTACTGTTTAGGGCCTTGCTAATGGAAAGTTGTATGCTTTCGCATAATCTGACAACTGGTTAGAAATGAATATGCTTAGACTCCATCATCCATTTACTAAATCAATTTTCAGTTTAACAAGATTTGCAGGTGACTTGTATACCCATTAAAATTTGAGAATTATTTATTCAGACAACTCTTAGGAGGCTGATGCAGACAGCCTTTAAGAGTAAGATAATTTTAGAAATACAGAATAGTGCCTCAAGTTAATTTTTAGATCTAATCATTCTCCAGTTTTATTACTCCAGGATTTTCTGAACAATACAGGCGAAAGCTGCTAATAGTGCTTTTAAAAAAATTAAGTTTGCTAAATCCAAAGGTGCCTTGTAGTTAGCTTTAGACATGTAGCAACAAAAAATCTATATAAACACATACAATCTGCTTCTATATCTTTAGTCAAAAAGACTGTTGAGTAGATATGCAATTAATATAATATATGTAGAGAACAGTTTCAGTGGCTAATTTGCATTTGTTCTCTCCACCCAATACATTTTAAATATACATCTGTTGGAAAAGGACAGTGAGCTCCAATTGATAACTTCATGGAATTAGTTTAAAAAGGTTCTCTGTAATGATATTTATTTAGAACTATTAATTTATCCACAGTAAACCCATGAACAACATGCAGGTTAAGGGTGTTGACCACCATGCAGTGAAAAATCTTCATATAACTTTTGACTCTTCAGAAACTTACCTACTAGTAGCCTACTGTTGACTGGAAACCTTACCAATAACATAAACAATCAATTAACAGATATTTTTTATGTTATAAGTATAATACACTTACAATAAAGTAAGCATTAAGTAAGAAATGTTATGAAGAAAATCATAGGGAAGAGAAAATACATTTATTGTACTGTATTTTATCAAAACTGCAAGTTTAGGTCATCCGTTTATAAGATGAATCATGTCAGTACTTACATCACTATTGTCTTATATGATACCAAACACTATAATGTTACATATTATACATGTTATATATTATATGTACTATTACCACTAGACCTCAAAAATGAAAAGATAATGTAAAAAAGGAAATTCATAATTATTTACAAGTATAATGAATGATTCATACATTGATAATGAAGAAGCAGCAATATGATTGCTCTATGGTAACTTAGCTTATACAGTAATGAACAGATTATTGTAAGATTTTTATGGCATATAGTGTTACAGTCATACTTATAATCAGTATTGTAAACATTACATTAAACATTTCTAGTCTTTGGGGTTTGTCTGTGATTTTTTTTTCATATTGGTAGGAATCACCAAAAGTTTCACAAACATATTTATTGAAAAAAAATCCACTTATAAGTGGACCTGTACGTTTCAAGCCTGTATATTTAAGGGTCAACTGTACCTATCTGTGTATCTGTTTTTGTATTTGTCACCAAAATAATTCTATTATTATATCTATGTCTATGCCAGTTCCTATATTTATATCTACATCTACATGTTTCTGTATTCAAGGAATGAATTTGCAGTTTTTTAGTCAACTCATAGAGCATAGAACACTAAAACTGGAAGAAAGTGTATTACACATATCAATCCAGTCCCTTGTCTCCATTGTAAACTTTCTGAAACATTCAGATTATAAAATCCACCTGAAGCCCTGTGTCCTTGAATCTCTATTTTAATAATCTACTAAAGTAATTCTTATGAATCAGGTATGTTTGGGAAACATTAAAATCAATGAGTTACTGTATGCATAAATTATTCTCCTTTTAGAAAAAAAGCTTATATAAGATTGAAATTAATATTCTACTCTTTTAAATTATGTTTTTAATACAAATTTAGGGTTAGCCTAAATTTAGTATTTGGAAACTATACTCAGCATTTTATAATTCAGAAGAATCCAAATCCCTTTGAAAAGTCATAAAAATCAATCTTTTGTGGCTCACTTTCAGAGTTCTTTAATGCATAAAGTAAAAGATACAATCGGTGTCATTTGTGAAAGTAGAAATTTTCTGCAATTATGAGAGATTGAATTAGGAAAGGATATATTATTAACACATGCAGGTCCACAATATTTGGTCTTTGTCTATAGATATTGTAGGAAGACTTTAACTCAGCTGCTGAAAAAATAAATGCAAAACAAGGAAGAGATTATAGTTGAGCTGGCTACTTAAAAAAATAGATATAGTAATTATCTCTGTCTGTAACTTAGGGGTGCACAAAATATTTAAAATAACTTGGTTGGCAAACTGGGTTTTCTCACATTCCTCATGGCTTAGGTGTCTAAACCATATGCTACCTATAATAATGGACTTTTCTAGGGCACAAAGCTATTGATATTCATGTCACAGGATATGTTTACATGGGAGCAAAATGCTCTAACATCAGAATAAATCAGTAACATCTTAGAGTTCAAATTTCCATATGCTTCCTTGGCATAATAAAGAAGAAAAATTCCAATGTTGTGTAATACACTTTAATTAAAAACAGAACTTTTCTACAAATCATGGAAGTTCTCCAATAGTGCAGACAAATGTATCACTTTGTCATATCATAAACATTTATCATCACTAAGTGGAAAATAAGGATAGAAGCTATAACACAGATATTGCTTTTTTGATCTCTGAAAATATCCATTTATTTTAATCAATTAAAATAGGATTTGACTTGGATTAGGTTTTAGTAGTTGTGCCATGTCAGACTGCATCAGGAGAAATTGAACTATGTTGTCTAGGTGATGCAGAGGTATCTAAAGCATTTAATTCTTTTGATAATTATGAATTGAGGTTTAGTCCTTAGAAAAACATCTAATCATTTTTTATGTTTGCAAATTTATGCTTTTGAGGTTTCCTTTTATCATAAATGTATATTATAGTTTGTATCAATAGTTGATACCACTATTATTTAAAAGCTTATTTCACGGTTATTTCAATACCTTTCAATGAAAAAAGGTCTGCAGTAAGGCATATAACTGAGAAACTTTCAAAATAAGATCCTGACTATGATAGGGAAATATTAGTCAATATATGCTTATAAAACAGAATTTCATTTTATGTGATGAATAACTTAATGTACATGTCAATCCTTTATGGAAAAAAAGTCATTTTAATTATTGAGAGACAGCCAGCATAATCAAGTTGTTTATACTTATTTTTGCTAAATATTCTTTTGCACAAATGTGGAAGAAATAATAAAATCAATATTTTTTTCAAAATTTGAAGTTTTAGCCTTAAGTTACTAAAGAAACTATGAAAGAAGTGACCACTGGAATCCTTCCTATTGACAAATAAAGCATGATTGAATTATGTCATCTCAACCTAGAATTTAGTATTTGTTGTCAAAACAATTCACTAGTTTAAATTAAAATACGCTTGGATTTTCCCTCACTTTGAGAAAGTAAGCAGTAAGACTATGAATTTCATGTAAAAATGATAAGAAGAATCTCTATTTAGATACTTATTTTAATAGTAGTTGCAAAAAAATTAATAAAAATTAATAGTTGCAAAAAATTAATAAAAATTCAGATCTTACCCAATAACTATAATTTTCAAACAGAAAAGGCAGGATTTTGTATTAAATCTCCAAAGGGTAAACTAAGGAAAAATGGAAGTTGAAAAGCACACAGCGTCCAGGTGCATGGGTCTTATATTTTGAACCCATTAGCAGTAAAACTTCATTTTCACTACTGAAGGAGCACATAGGCTTGACTGTGTTTTCGAAGTTAGCCAGAACCAAACAATATAAAGTTTTGTGCCTATATGTGTGTGTGTGTGTGTGTGTGAGTGTGTGTGTATGAGTTGCACCTGGAAGTAAATAGCTAACTAGAATAGACTAATGATATGCTCAGTGTCGCCAACAGCAGTGGAGTAAGCATCTCCCCCTGTCTGGGTTCTCCAGTGAACTCTTAAACCATTGGCTTTTAATTCAAGAACACACTCTGAGGAGCATGTCCCCTGCTCTTTATTACATTCCAGGGGCAGCTCCATCAAACTGCATCACTGCCGCTTAGCACAGCACTTACTCTCTCTAATAAAAAAACACTCCAGGTGCTATATTGAATGGATTATTATCAACAGAGGATTCCAAAATTTGGTTTATGCCCTACTCTTTCAAGATTCAGGGCAGCCTGAGGTCCCAGATGTGTTTTATGAGTGCCAACATGACAAGTGAAAAAGATCTGGCTGAATGTGTAAAGATGGTCGGTAGAGAGCTGTATTCTGACCCAACACCATTCTATGTTGTTGGCTTAGGAAACAATTTCAGGAGATGGTTACTATGCCTCTTTGTGGAAATGGCATCAAAGGAAAAATTGTTGATAAAGAACAGAAGAGAAACAACGACAGTGGGAGTGAGAGGAAGCAGGGGCCAAGTGACAGAGCACCAACAGGACCAACAGGATCGAGGAAATAATCCTTTAGCTACAGCAGTTACCTTTATAAAGGATCTAAGCAGTACCTTATTTCTTCCTAGAAAGGAAACCAGGGACCTAGGAGAAGATCTAAATGATGGGGTCCATATTCCCTACCAAGATTGTTTCACTATTTTAATACCAGATATAAAATAATTAAATCCTGATAGGCTAGGCAGTGTACTTTTTTTTTTTTTAAAGGTTTTATTTATTCATTCATGAGTACACAGAGAGAGAGAGAGGCAGAGACACAGGCAGAGGGGAAGCAGGCTCCACGCAGGGAGTCCGATGTGGGACTCGATCCCGGGTCTCCAGGATCACGCCCTGGGCCAAAGACAGGCACCAAACCGCTGAGCCACCCAGGGATCCCCTAGTGTATACTTTTTAAATGATAAATCTTGGTGTCAAAAATAGATTTGAGTGTGTGTAATAATTCTTTGAGGTCACAGACTAAACTCTAACACAGTAAACAGTGATCCCTTGCCTGCTACCTCCTTTCCTCCCTTACCTGTCTCCTCTTTTAAGTCTTTCTGTGTTCATATTTTTATGTTCCATTAATAATGAAGATCCTATTATTCTTCACACATATTCATTCATTTTTTTTTCCCCTTCTCATCTCTGTGGCTTTGCATATCATCTCTTCTGTGCTTGGAACTTCAGCTCCTTCTTTGTCTAACACAAGCTTATTATTAAGGCTCAGATCAAGGGTTGCCTCCTCTAGAAAGGCTACCTTGATGTCCTTAATTCCATTCAGCACATCTCTGAGTGCCCTCTTAATATTCCCTGCATTTCTCCGCCACGTAAGAGTTGCAGTTTTCTGTAGCATTTTGTCTTTGTTTGTAACTAGTCTCTGACTTGTTTGACTGCAGAAACTGGATCAGATACATCATTTAAACCCATGTTCCTACAACTTAGTGGATGTTCAGTAAATAATTTTAGAAAGAATGAATGACTGAAGTATCTTTAGTAAGCTATACATGTAGCCGCAGGAAAAAAAATGTCTTGGGACATTTTATAAAGGAAAATATTTTTAGTCTCAGCTTTGCTATAATTATGGGCTTCAATTAAATTGCTGGCTAGACAAAGCTGGGGTAGGAGAGATGTTCTTGGTAAGTAGGGAGACACTGAAATGACTATTTTAACAGAACCAGAAAAGTTGAGATCTACTACAACAAGTCATTCAGAAATTGTGAATTTCATTTCATATATCTTTAAAAATAGTGTAGTTTCTGTCATTCATTCATATATTTATTTTTGAGAATTTATAATGAGCTAAGAATTATGTTACAATCTGGGGAAATCAGGCTGCATATGGCACATGTTCTGTCTCTGAGGGCTCACAGTCTGGTCAAAGATAATATTATGGCTTGTAGACAATCCTATGGAGATGAAAGATTTTTAATGATAAGAATCCAGCCCAGTAAATGTAGAAAAATCTCTGAAGAGAAACAATTTAAGTCAATCTGCATATGGAACTGTACAGACGAGGGAAGGAGGAGGGGAAAAGTTCTCAGGAGGCATCTACATGGACAAGAACTCAGATTTGTGTGATTTATTTTACTGGCAAGGACTTTAATGGAAGAAAGAGAAGGCAAACAATGGAAAAGGCTCCCTGAGATGGATTATGGTGGTAGAGGCGAAAGGGTTGCATCCTTGTCCTCTATAAGCTTGTGACATTGACCTGAACCAAGGTGCACTTTCCTCATCTGTAAAGTGGGTATAAAAATAAGTAAAATGTAAAAGCCTTGTGCTAATGCAAAGTATGAATCAGACAAAAAGTGCAGTGTTTTGTTTTGCTTTTTACAGATCACAGCAAGTTTTAGATGTTTTTATGCCCAGACTCTTAAGTGTTCTGAAATACTAAAATGGGTGTTTGGCTCTCACTGGGTTGCCCCTGACAGAAGGCCCTCTGAGCCACCCAGCCCAGGCCAAACTGGTGGAGCGAGGCTCACTGAGCTACAGAGCACAGCATGGCCTTCTCTTCTCTGCATTTGTAGCTCGAGGCCTTAACCTTTTATCATTATTTTAATGATGTTTTTATGTTTAATTTAACTGTAAATCACATTAACAGAGTTTTGACTGGTATGTCAGAGGGCTTGAAAACTGAGTTAAAGTCATTCTAAGAGCTAAATTTGTCAGGTCTGACATGTTTAGTCAAGATGATCCAGTCAAGTGTAGAGATGTCGGAGAGATACAGCAGGATGGTATTTAATTTGTTCAGGACTGGAGGGGTGGAAATGGACTCGTAGTAGAGCTTGCTTCATATTAGCAACAGTAAAGAGGATAATTTGTGGCTTTTCTTAAAGACATAAACCAAAGAAAAATGCCCCTGTAAAGCAACTGATTATATATTATGCTTAAATTATTTTCTGAAGAATATGATCACAACTGAACATCACACAATTTAGGAGACATTAGTGAAATTTGATACTTACCTTATATTGCATAAACCTATTATAGTAATGAAAGACAGGCACTTATTTTTCTATAAGTAGAAATCATACCTTTCAGGGTCAAAAATCCCATTTGTGAGGTTTGCACTACCAAACGTTTTCTTTTTTTTTTTTTTTTTTTAAGATTTTATTTATTTATTCATGAGAGACACAGAGAGAGAGGCAGAGATATAGGCAGAGGGAAAAGCAGGCTCCATGCAGGGAGCCTGATGTGGGACTCGATCCTAGGTCTCCAGGATCTGGCCCTGGGCTGAAGGTGGAACTAAACCGCTGAGCCACCTGGGCTGCCCCAAACATTTTCTTTTCTTAAAAAATATTTATTACAAAATTGGCATTAAAGCAAGAAAGAGATAAAATATAAAAAAAGTAATCACTATTACTATTAATATTTTGATATATATGGTTTTTTTTTTTTTACTCTTTCTATGAAAAGTATTAGGATATCACAGCTGCTGAAACAGATACCTCTAAATTATTAGTGGCTTAACACAATACTTTCTCACTCTGGAGGGGATTGCCAACAGTGGTGGTGGGGGGGGTGGGAGGGAGGGAAGGCAGTGCTCCCTCGTGCTCTGCTCCATGCAGTCACTCAGAGAAGTGCCATCGTTAACCCATCGTTAACCTTCCTACTGAAGATTCCTGGCCACCAACCTCCAGCCAAGGTGGAGAGAGAGGGTGACCAGTGAGATGTTTGTAAATTGCAGACCACAAAATATTGAACCAGCATTTCTGCTTACACTAAGAAGTGCTGGAGAGGAAGAAAGTTCCCTGTGTACATTGTCTCCTTTGCCATGGCAAATGCGTATATTAACAGGCTCATATCCTATACATTCTGATTATTGTCTGTTTGCTTACCTAGCAATACACCTCAAACTTCATTTCTTGTTGTTAATATCATCATTATTTGATTACACTGCAATTTTGTACTTTTTAAGTCAATTTCTTGTTGAACATTTTGGTTCATACCAGTTTTCAAGAATATTTGCAATACTATGCCTAATATCATGCTTGTGCTTTTGCATACAAACCTGATTATTTCCTTAAAAAATTCCCGGAAGTAGAATTTCTGGGTCAAAGGGTATGTATTTTAAACAATGACAACAAAAAAGACTTGACACTTTGCTAAATTGCCTCCAGAGATTTATATTCCCACCAGCAATGAATGTGCCAATTGATAACATTTTTCTCTTGGGTAATGGGGTCTGTAGATGGGAGTTGAAATTGTATTTCCAAGATCCTTTTTATTTTAGGGTATATTAAAGAACTGGTCATCAAGTTCTACTAAGTGATTGGCTTGTGCTATAGGAAAATCAAGAAAATTAATTGAGGTTGTTTTTGTTGGGAATAGTACTTCATTCTATATGTTTGACACTAAAAGAGAGCTTCAATTTCCTGCCTCTCTCCATTTCAGTAACTGAAGCTTGGTTTTTACTGTGGCTAGAGGAAGAAGACGTAGGGTGTTTCTTAAAATTCTATAACTAATTCAAATGAAATAAATAAGGTATTTAAATGTATTCTTAAAAAAATATTGTGATAATGAGTTAAGAATGATTTCTGGGTACTGGTGAGCACAAGTCACATTAGGTGAAGGGAGAACAAATCTAGGGAATGAATGGAGAGACAGAATCATGCCTCAACTTTGGCTTCATGCATTTCTTGAGAAAAAGGATATAGAATTACATAACTATTGTCATTGCAAGTTATGAATTCCCATGGCCTGCAGTAGCCAAAGTCAAACTTAAATTTTAAATTTAATTTTAAGCATTAATAATACTTTTAAAGAGGTATAAGATTTAAGGCATCTTGTGAGTTTTCTTTTACTTATTATTTTGACAATCATTTTCCAAGTTGCTAATGATCGTTATACACTCAGTTAAAAGTATAATGTTTGGGATCCCTGGGTGGCTCAGTGGTTTAGCGCCTGCCTTCAGCCCAGGGCCTGTTCCTGGAGTCCTGGGATCGAGTCCCACGTCGAGCTCTCTGTGTGGAGCCTGCTTCTCCCTATGCCTGTGTCTCTGCCTCTCTCCCTTTCTCTTTCTGTGTGTATCTCTCATGAATAAATAAATAAAATATTACAAAACAAAAGTATAATGTTTGAAAAAATATGTAATATCTGGATATACTCTGAAACCATATAGATTGATTTTATTTAAATGATAAGTATCTTTCTTTCTGTTATTTAAAATTATATTTGGGTTTAACCTTTATTTTAAAGTTATGGACTTCTAGATTTAGATTTGTTGCCATGTTTGTTTATATATGTTAAATAGAAATAATTTATTACAAAATTCATTAATTCAATTCTTGTTTTTCTATTGTAAGATAAATACTTAGCGAAAATAACAATTTGTGTCTTCCTGAGATGTAGCATCTATAGAAATATTTTTCCACAAAGTAGAAACTATCATCTTTGTTATTAGATATCTGAGTTGTTAGTATGTATATGTGCACCATGATGTATAAGTACTTCTGTGAACAGATAAATTTATGTATGTTGTATAGAAATCTGAAATTTTTCAGGTGGAAAAATTCTACTCTCTAAATACTCAGAATGGCCCTGTCAAAGTTCAAAGAATGTATGTGCTGCCAAAGCGAGCATGTCAAAGTTCAAAGAATAATCGTTTTCAAAACTAATAGGCATATATGCCTGGAGTAGAAACATAAACAACAAACAAATAAATCATATGAAAAATGAATCCACATTCTTTTTAAAGTATATAGAAATTCTTAAAGTCTAAACTTGTGTCACAACTACTTTGTTACTTTCAAACCTTTTTTTTTTTATTATCTGAGGCCATGTACTCAATTAATTAATCAAGCACATGTGAGGTATGAGATACATAGTCCATTGTCCTTAAAATTTGATAATCTACTGGGGGAGACAAGCTAGTAAACAAGGAACCACAATTCAAAACAATAAGTATTCTTATAGAGGGAAGTCCTGGGTTATCCTGGAACATAAGAAAGAGTCCTGAAGGAGATCAGAGATCAGATTGTTTTATATTTGCATTGATGCTAGTTGTATTTTGAAGCAGTTGGTAATTTGTTAGTTTTGAAAGCCTCTGAGTTACCACTATTGCTAAAAGACTCTTCAGATCATTCAAGGAGAAACACCTAGCTGTTCAAGTTTCCTAGTAAGTACTCTAAAGAGTAATGGAAGGCAGTCTGTCATGAGCTATGGTGGTCCATTTAGCTTGTCATCTTTTGACTTCAGTTATTATTGGTGTTGCTATTCTAGACAATACTATTTGCAAATCTTTAAAGCATACACATCCTACACTTAGGAAAAATTTATACTGCATAAATATTAATGATTATGATGCTGAGTGAGAAGTTTTAATTGTTTGTAATCGATCTTACAATTTTAGAAGTGATTGCAATCAAATCCAAACACACTCGACATAGCTTATAGGTCAAGGGAGATTTGAAGGACTTGAACTGGCCTGAAAGAACGTCAGAAAAGACTAGAAAATCAGCAATTGAGGGTTGGAGTTGCCTGAGGTCAGGAAGAGGGAGGGTCTCTGTAAAGGGCTCCCAACAGCTGGGCTGTAAAAGGTACAGCTGGAGCAGTTGGAAGGGAGATTGGAAAGGCCTGATACTGCGGAAGAATGAGGGTGAAATGAGATGTGCCTTGCTTAGGACAATAAAAGAAAGGCAGGAACAGCTGCGGGGTTTGGATCTGAGATGCACGGCAAACCTGGTTGCAGAGAAGGCCTAATTGAACAGCAATGGGAAACATACATATGTATATATGTACATCTGAAGATGCACAAAACAAATGCTTAGAAAAGACTTACATGCTTAGAAAGTTCTGAATGATGAACTGGAAGAATGAAGATTAAGAGCCAAAGAGAATTGAATGGGACAGACAGTTTGATTATGCGTTTCAGGTTAGAACATGCTGTAAATACCATGCTAAGAAATACTTGGACTCTACCCTGGCCACCAAAACCAATTATCATCTAAGTGAGTTTGGTATATTGTAAGTTCTTAATTGGAGCCTTTAAAACATGCCGCAGCCTATTTATACATGGACTAATAGGAAATCAATTTAACTTCCTCTACATTCGTTTAAAAATATTAAAAACATTTACATAATTTTGTGATATTTTTCTCATTGTAATAGGATACAGTAGTCAATTAATTTTTTTCTTTCATTATTAACAATGAGCTTTTATGAAATTGCTGCTTGGTGCAAGAGCTGCTTTCTATCTTTGGGTCATTAGATTTGCTGCTTTGAATTTAAAGGGAAGTAATATTAATTCCCCCAAATATCTTTTCTTCAAATTATGTAGCAATGCCTTTTTCCTCTTCTTTTTGCACTGCATAATATAATCTGGCAAAAAGTAAGTGTGATCTTAATTGTTAGACTTGTTTATTCCAGGGAGGAACCAATGGAGCACTTACAGTAATTAACATATTTTCTGTGGTCTTCTCATTTTGTTAATGATATCTTATTGAAGGCTGTGCAGTAATTACTGCCCACTGAGGTACATACGCTGAAACAAATTAATGGCCAATGACCAATAATGATTACACTTGTAATTATCTATTGTAAAGTATAAGCAGAAAAAAATTGAAATTAAAAACAATGTTCTTTGAAGCTAAAATTAAACTGTATTATTAAACTGTGCTAAAAATCATATTAACAACTCAATAGAGAGATGATACTCTATGTTTTATCATAATCTCCATTAGTTTCATATAAGTTACAAGAGACTTTTATTTTTGCTAACATTGCAGTTTCACCCAGTGGGATACAGAGGTAAAGGTGTGAAGAATAGGATACATACTGTGTTTACTCTTAGGTATGACTTTTAGGTATTTGTAGCACATTTATCTTAACATGGGCAACATAATTTTCAATGACTTCAAGAAGTTAAAGTCATTTTTAAAAAATATCTAATTGGCTTTATTAAGGGATTCATGAATTGGGTAGCATCCCGTCTAGCTAGCAGAGAGATGCTCCCATTAAAATAATTTTCTACACCACAGTATTTCCTTCTTTCTTCTCTAGAGATTTTTTCCCCCAATTGCTTCTTGTCACTTCTCTATGCTTAAGAAATTCTGGGTCACTTACCATTTTTAACAATTTCAATACTCTTTAATATTCAAACTTCATTTATTTCACGGATTTATCAAGATAAAGAGTAGTTTTCATAAAACACAGTCCACTCTAAGTTGGGATAGAGGGTGGTGGTAGATTTTCATGCAGTTTTCACACAATACAATTTGATTTTTGTAAAACTGAGCAGTTTGAAACTCCTTTCTTTATGCTACCAACAACTTCAATATATATATTTTACATGTGGAAAAATAACAATAAACTTTAGCTGAGGATTAGCATAGTACAATGTTGGGGTTCACCAGACTGGGTTACAAGAGATTGGAGTCCTAAGTCTGTGTCACTAATTAGCTGGCAAGTCACTCATTGTCTTTGGGCCTTGGTTTTCTGACCTCAGAAATGGGAGCTTTGTACTTGATCATCTCCAAGGTCACTCATTAGCTTTAATGTTCTGTAAGTTTTGTAACAAGGATCCTAGGAAATTGGGAACTATTTCTCTTATCTCTGATTACATTCTTGTGTGAAAACATCTTACAAACTTTTTCAGGTGATCTTAATTATTTGGAGTTCAGATGATGTGTCAAATATTCTCATTTTTGATTCTCAGGCCTGATCAAATATTTAGGCTATGAAATAGAATAAAAAATTTTTGTTTGCCTGAGTAAAAAATAAATGACACTAGCATCTAAACCTAGATAACCTAGCTTAAATGTACACACTATTTTCCAAAAAATTAAAACTATATTTAAATTATTGTTAATTAAAATATTTAATGAAGTATAATGATTTTGTTTATAATAGTGTTTTGATTTTTATGAAAATTTGCATTCCTGCAAGATCAGACTTGAGTTTTTATGTCTTTCTGTACCTTGACTCTTAGCATGTATTAAAATTCAAGAAATATTTGTTGAAAGAAAAAAATGATTGTCAACATATCTTTCTTTGCTTTTGAATGTTTTGTATGTTGGTTGCTATTTTGTTTTAAATTATTTCCAGGGTCGAGTATCTTTTCTCCCTCAAATAGGAAGTTGGCTTCCTCTGTGACAACTTAAATGTTTTACAATGAAGCAATTAAGGCTTGATTCTTTGAGTTAAGGTTTATTATTTGGATAGGGATGCCTTGGTGGAATTGTGATCTTGCTGTTTTAAGTTGAATATCACATCCAAATTGCTTTTTTTAACATATGAGGAAATTGGGCATAATGAGGATATAAATTGTTAGATTATTATCTAAAATTATCTAAAATCTCTGCCCTGGAGATTTCCGTCTATCTATTAAATCTTCTTTAGGATCCACTAGCAAATGATGAGAAAAGTTGTTATCTAGCTTTAAGGTTTTTTCAGGACCTCTGACTGCTTTTAATTTTTCTTTCAGTTCATGGGAACTGGTCTTTTACGCCTGACTGAACTTGGTTTAGATTTTTGACAGTTTTTTATTTGCGTCCCATTTGGATGTTTTTCAAAATGTCCAGACTATTCACATTACATCTGAATAAGCACTACCTAATGGTTTAATTCAAATTGTCTGGCTTACCTCTAATTAGTATTGTTAATGTTTACAGTTTATTTTTATTGGTGTTCAATTTACTAACATACAGAATAACACCCAGTGCCCGTCACCCATTCACTCCCACCCCCCGCCCTCCTCCCCTTCTACCACCCCTAGTTCGTTTCCCAGAGTTAGCAGTCTTTATGTTCTGTCTCCCTTTCTGATATTTCCCACACATTTCTTCTCCCTTCCCTTATTTTCCCTTTCACTATTATTTATATTCCCCAAATGAATGAGAACATATAATGTTTGTCCTTCTCCGACTGACTTACTTCACTCAGCATAATACCCTCCAGTTCCATCCACGTTGAAGCAAATGGTGGGTATTTGTCATTTCTAATAGCTGAGTAATATTCCATTGTATACATAAACCACATCTTCTTTATCCATTCATCTTTCGTTGGACACCGAGGCTCCTTCCACAGTTTGGCAATCGTGGCCATTGCTGCTAGAAACATCGGGGTGCAGGTGTCCCAGCGTTTCATTGCATTTGTATCTTTGGGGTAAATCCCCAACAGTGCAATTGCTGGGTCGTAGGGCAGGTATATTTTTAACTGTTTGAGGAACCTCCACACAGTTTTCCACAGTGGCTGCACCAGTTCACATTCCCACCAACAGTGTAAGAGGGTTCCCTTTTCTCCACATCCTCTCCAACATTTGTTGTTTCCTGCCTTGTTAATTTTTCCCATTCTCACTGGTGTGAGGTGGTATCTCATTGTGGTTTTGATTTGTATTTCCCTGATGGCAAGTGATGCAGAGCATTTTCTCATGTGCATGTTGGCCATGTCTATGTCTTCTTCTGTGAGATTTCTGTTCATGTCTTTTGCCCATTTCATGATTGGATTGTTTGTTTCTTTGGTGTTGAGTTTAATAAGTTCTTTATAGATCTTGGAAACTAGCCCTTTATCTGATATGTCATTTGCAAATATCTTCTCCCATTCTGTAGGTTGTCTTTGAGTTTTGTTGACTGTATCCTTTGCTGTGCAAAAGCTTCTTATCTTGATGAAGTCCCAATAGTTCATTTTTGCTTTTGTTTCTTTTGCCTTCGTGGATGTATCTTGCAAGAAGTTACTATGGCCGAGTTCAAAAAGGGTGTTGCCTGTGTTCTTCTCTAGGATTTTGATGGAATCTTGTCTCACATTTAGATCTTTCATCCATTTTGAGTTTATCTTTGTGTATGGTGAAAGAGAGTGGTCTAGTTTCATTCTTCTGCATGTGGATGTCCAATTTTCCCAGCACCATTTATTGAAGAGACTGTCTTTCTTCCAATGGATAGTCTTTCCTCCTTTATCGAATATTAGTTGCCCATAAAGTTCAGGGTCCACTTCTGGATTCTCTATTCTGTTCCACTGATCTATGTGTCTGTTTTTGTGCCAGTACCACACTGTCTTGATGACCACAGCTTTGTAGTACAACCTGAAATCTGGCATTGTGATGCCCCCAGATATGGTTTTCTTTTTTAAAATTCCCCTGGCTATTCGGGGTCTTTTCTGATTCCACACAAATCTTAAAATAATTCGTTCTAACTCTCTGAAGAAAGTCCATGGTATTTTGATAGGGATTGCATTAAACGTGTATATTGCCCTGGGTAACATTGACATTTTCACAATATTAATTCTGCCAATCCATGAGCATGGAATATTTTTCCATCTCTTTGTGTCTTCCTCAATTTCTTTCAGAAGTGTTCTATAGTTTTGAGGGTATAGATCCTTTACATCTTTGGTGAGGTTTATTCCTAGGTATCTTATGCTTTTGGGTGCAATTGTAAATGGGATTGACTCCTTAATTTCTCTTTCTTCAGTCTCATTGTTAGTGTATAGAAATGCCACTGACTTCTGGGCATTGATTTTGTATCCTGCCACGCTACCGAATTGCTGTATGAGTTCTAGCAATCTTGGGGTGGAGACTTTTGGGTTTTCTATGTAGAGTATCATGTCATCGGCGAAGAGGGAGAGTTTGACTTCTTCTTTGCCAATTTGAATGCCTTTAATGTCTTTTTGTTGTCTGATTGCTGAGGCTAGGACTTCCAGTACTATGTTGAATAGCAGTGGTGAGAGTGGACATCCCTGTCTTGTTCCTGATCTTAGGGGAAAGGCTCCCAGTGCTTCCCCATTGAGAATGAGATTTGCTGTGGGCTTTTCATAGATGGCTTTTAAGATGTCGAGGAATGTTCCCTCTATCCCTACACTCTGAAGAGTTTTGATCAGGAATGGATGCTGTATTTTGTCAAATGCTTTCTCTGCATCCAATGAGAGGATCATATGGTTCTTGGTTTTTCTCTTGCTGATATGATGAATCACATTGATTGTTTTACGGGTGTTGAACCAGCCTTGTGTCCCAGGGATAAATCCTACTTGGTCATGGTGAATAATTTTCTTAATGTACTGTTGGATCCTATTGGCCAGTATCTTGTTGAGAATTTTTGCATCCATGTTCATCAGGGATATTGGTCTGTAATTCTCCTTTTTGGCGGGGTCTTTGTCTGGCTTTGCAATTAAGGTGATGCTGGCTTCATAGAACGAATTTGGAAGTACTCCATCTCTTTCTATCTTTCCAAACAGCTTTAGGAGAATAGGTATGATTTCTTCTTTAAACGTTTGATAAAATTCTCCTGGGAAGCCATCTGGCCCTGGACTCTTGTGTCTTGGGAGGTTTTTGATGACTGCTTCAATTTCCTCCCTGGTTATTGGCCTGTTCAGGTTTTCTATTTCTTCCTGTTCCAGTTTTGGTAGTTTGTGGCTTTCCAGGAATGCGTCCATTTCTTCTAGATTGCCTAATTTATTGGCGTATAGGTGTTCATAATAGGTTTTTAAAATCGTTTGTATTTCCTTGGTGTTGGTAGTGATCTCTCCTTTCTCATTCATGATTTTATTAATTTGAGTCTTCTCTCTCTTCTTTTTAATAAGGCTGGCTAATGGTTTATCTATCTTATTAATTCTTTCAAAGAACCAACTCCTGGTTCTGTTGATCTGTTCCACAGTTCTTCTGGTCTCGATTTCGTTGAGTTCTGCTCGAATCTTTATTAGCTCCCTTCTTCTCTTGGGTGTAGGATCTATTTGCTGTTTTTTCTCTAGCTCCTTTATGTGTAAGGTTAGCTTTTGTATTTGAGTTCTTTCCAGTTTTTGAATGGATGCTTGGATTGCGATGTATTTCCCCCTTAGGACTGCTTTTGCTGCATCCCAAAGATTTTGAACGGTTGTATCTTCATTCTCATTAGTTTCCATGAATCTTTTTAATTCTTCCTTAATTTCCTGGTTGACCCTTTTATCTTTTAGCAGGATGGTCCTTAACCTCCATGTGTTTGAGGTCCTTCCAAACTTCTTGTTGTGATTTAGTTCTAATTTCAAGGCATTATGGTCCGAGAATATGCAGGGGACAATCCCAATCTTTTGGTATCGGTTCAGACCCGATTTGTGACCCAATATGTGGTCTATTCTGGAGAAAGTTCCATGTGCGCTTGAGAAGAATGTGTATTCAGTTGAGTTTGGATGTAAAGTTCTGTAGATATCTGTGAAATCCATCTGGTCCAGTGTATCATTTAAAGCTCTCGTTTCTTTGGAGATGTTTTGCTTAGAAGACCTATCGAGTATAGAAAGAGCTAGATTGAAGTCACCAAGTATAAGTGTATTATTATCTAAGTATTTCTTCACTTTGGTTAATAATTGATTTATATATTTGGCAGCTCCCACATTTGGAGCATATATATTGAGGATTGTTAAGTCCTCTTGTTGAATAGATCCTTTAAGTATGATATAGTGTCCCTCTTCATCTCTCACTACAGTCTTTGGGGTAAATTTTAGTTTATCTGATATAAGGATGGCTACCCCTGCTTTCTTTTGAGGACCATTCGAATGGTAAATGGTTCTCCAACCTTTTATTTTCAGGCTGTAGGTGTCCTTCTGTCTAAAATGAGTCTCTTGTAGACAGCAAATAGATGGGTCCTGCTTTTTTATCCAGTCTGAAACCCTGCGCCTTTTGATGGGGTCATTAAGCCCGTTCACATTCAGAGTTACTATTGAGAGATATGAGTTTAGTGTCATCATGATATCTATTCAGTCTTTGTTTTTGTGGACTGTTCCACTGAACTTCTTCTTAAAGGGGAATTTTAAGAGGCCCCCTTAAAATTTCTTGCAGAGCTGGTTTGGAGGTCACATATTCTTTTAGTTGCTGCCTGTCTTGGAAGCTCTTTATCTCTCCTTCCATTTTGAATGAGAGCCTTGCTGGATAAAGTATTCTTGGTTGCATGTTCTTTTCATTTAGGACCCTGAATATATCCTGCCAGCCCTTTCTGGCCTGCCAGGTCTCTGTGGAGAGGTCTGCTGTTACCCTAATACTCCTCCCCATAAAAGTCAGGGATTTCTTGTCTCTTGCTGCTTTAAGGATCTTCTCCTTATCTTTGGAATTTGCAAGCTTCACAATTAAATGTCGAGGTGTTGAACGGTTTTTATTGATTTTAGGGGGGGATCTCTCTATTTCCTGGATCTGAATGCCTGTTTCCCTTCCCAGATTAGGAAAGTTTTCAGCTAGAATTTGTTCAAATACATATTCTGGCCCTCTGTCCCTTTCGGCGCCCTCGGGAACCCCAATTAAACGTAGGTTTTTCTTCCTCAGGCTGTCGTTTATTTCCCTTAATCTATCTTCATGGTCTTTTAATTGTTTGTCTCTTTTTTCCTCAGTTTCCCTCTTTGCTGTCAACTTGTCTTCTAGGTCACTCACTCGTTCTTCCACCTCGTTAACCCTCGTCGTTAGGACTTCTAGTTTGGATTGCATCTCATTCAATTGGTTTTTAATTTCTGCCTGATTAGCTCTAAATTCTGCAGTCATGAAGTCTCTTGAGTCCTTTATACTTTTTTCTAGAGCCACCAGTAGCTGTATAATAGTGCTTCTGAATTGGCTTTCTGACATTGAATTGTAATCCAGATTTTGTAACTCTGTGGGAGAGAGGACTGTTTCTGATTCTTTCTTTTGAGGTGAGGTTTTCCTTCTAGTCATTTTGCTCAGTGCAGAGTGGCCAAAAGCAAGTTGTATTGGGAAAAAGAGAAAAAGAGAGGAGAGAAAGAAGGAAAGAAAAGAGAAAGAGAAAAAAAAAAGGGAAGAAAAAGAAAAAAAAAACGAAAAAAAAAAAAAAGAAGAAAAAGAGAAAGAAAAAGAAAGGAGAAAAAAAGGGGGTGGGGGAAGGAAACAAATCAAAAAGCAAAACAAAACAAAAGCAAAAACAAAAACAAAAACAAACAAACAAAAAAAGAACCACCGGGGAGTATCTTCTGATTCTGTGTTCTTTAAGTCCCTTGGCTTCTCCTGGAAGTTGTCCGTCTAGCTGATCTTCTGGGGGAGGGGCCTGTTGTGCTGATTTTCAGGTGTTAGCAGTTGGGGGAGCTGCTGTGCCCCTGCCTGGTGCAGGGCTCGGTGGGGGTTGTTTACCCCGTGAGGCCGCAGGAGGAACAGCCCCAGTGGCGGGGCAGCTCTGCAGCCCTGGATTCAGCCCCCGCAGTAACTCCAGAGCTCTCCGTCTGCAGGGCCTGGAGGCTCCGGGGCGGGGCCGCTGCTCTGCTCAGCTGGGGCAGGAGCGTCCTCGCGGTCCTGGGCCCTCCCGGCCTCTGCCTGTCCCGGGGGAGGCGGGATCCTGGGCTGTGTCCCGGCGCCCTGTGCTCCGGAGCCTGCGCTGGTGGATTCGCGCTCCCGGGCCGCGCAACCCCCTCCGCGGAGCCGCCGCCCGAGCCCACCGAGCTGCTCCTGGAACCGCGCAGCCCCCTCCGCACGGAGCCTCTTCTTCTGCCCGAGCCCCTCCGAGCTGCTCCCGGGGCCCCGCAGCCCCCTCCGCGGAGCCGCCGCCCGAGCCCCCCGAGTTGCTCCGGGTCCCGCCGTGCGCGCTGCAGCCCTTAGGGAGCTCGGCGCACTCTCCTGGGCGCGCAGTTGCTCTGTTACTGTCCCCGGGAGCCCGAGGAGATCCCCGCCCTCCTGGGGTCCTGCTCCAACTCCCCACGAGCCCCTTTCCGCCCGGGAAGGTCGGTGCAGCTCCTGCTCTCCGGGACGGGGCTCTCCTGTCCTGGGGACACTCGCCCCGGCCTCAGCCCGGCTCCTCGCGGGGCCCCTCCCCCTCGGAGGCCTTTGTTCCTTTATGTCTTTTTCCCCGTCTTCCTACCTTGATAGAAGCGCGAACTCTTCTCACTGTAGCGTTCCAGCTGGTCTCTCTTTAAATCTCAGGCCGAATTCATAGATTTTCAGGATAATTTGAAGGTTTTCTAGGTAGTTTGGTGGAGACAGGTGATTTGGAGACCCTACTCCTCCGCCATCTTGCTCCTCCTACAGTTTATTTTTAATAAAATAAGCTTTGTGGCTTTATTTTAATAATAAAAATATAGTAAAAATATTATATTTTACAATAAAAATAATGTGGACATTATCAGAAGTTTTAAAGAAAAATTTGTTTTAAAAAACTGATAGAAAACTCCTAGTTGGGCTAAAATGAGAAATGACAAAGTAGCTAAAATAACTATCTCTTATGATATAATTTGGAATAATCTTGGTAGTCATCTGTTAATATATTTAGACCTAGCAACATTGGCAAACTGAAGGTTATGGAGATGCACATAGAGAATATCTACCTGCTAGTCTTACCGTATTAATAATTAACACTAAAGTTTAAATATATCCAAACCTAGTGCATGTCTGCACATTAATTTAAAAAAGGCAGTTTGCTACAATATGAAGCTAGAAATTGTTTCCTATTCTAACTTAGTAATTAGTGAAAAAACAACAGATTCTGAGATAACTATTATAGAAAGTATGTTAGAAAAATAAAATATTCATTACTTGGCTATTTATTTCTAGTCCTGAAATCATGAAAGGCTTTTGTTTAGTCTCCTCAATATAATTTAAAGAAAGTTATTTAAAAAGTTAATAAGGCAAGAGCCTGAAATTTATTTAATTAAAAAATAATGAATTTAAAAAAGAGAGGTTATGGGCCATTACACCATAGTCTTGTCTCTAGATAAGCTGCTCTGTGAACTTGGGCAAGCATATTTATCCTTCAGAGGCTCATTTTCCTTGCTTGACATTCCCCACTTTTCTAGTCTTGAGCATCACTAAAGTCCTTTCAGAAACCATCTACAATGTGTATGTTGGTGTTAGTGGTTTAAATTTATATATATATAGTTATGGATATAAATTCTCTTAAAATCTACATGGAAAATTTATAATCTTAAATGTATATATACCTCGTATATGAAAAGAATAATCCAGAGGAATAAATTGCGTTTCTATTTTGTTCACATATGTAAAATAATTCCTACCATGTCATTTTCTTCAATGATGTGTACGTTGGAATTATGGTCATAAGACTATCACAGTCAATTTTTTTCTTTTTGGAAACATTTCAACATCTCTATTCAAAGACTGACTGGATCATGTTTACAGAGGCTTTTCAAGGCATCTGTTCTTAGCCACAGCTGAGAATGGGGCCCACCGTGCAGACTGGAAGGATCCACCTAGAATTTGTTGAATTAAGTCCTTGCACCTGGATATAATTGTCGTGCCGCTGTGCTGGGGTTTTCTTAAGCTACTGGTAAAACAAATTAGCTCAATTTAAACTGGCATCCAGTAGAGAAGCAACAACTCACCTCATATAATGTTTTTCAAATAATTATTTTTGTATTGCCAGTTTTACCTCATGAATATTTTCCTGGGGGCTGGGTGAGAAAAAAATGTAGCTAAACCAGAGACATGATAAACATTCTAGTTGTGTTATAGGCTTTGATATTATTGCAGTATAATTAAGATATGAGTAAATATGCGATTATAGTATCAGTTCAGCTGGATTTTTTCCGCCACTAAACAAAACATCAATTCAGGTATTTAGTTGTGAGGTAAAGTTTAAGAAATATTCTCATACCCATGTGCAAGTTTCATAAACCATTGATGTATTTGCTGTAGCTTTAATAATACACCTATTTTTACAGATAGAAAAAATGCATGTGAGCGATATGATGAACAGGAGACAAGATTCATTTATGTTTGTCAGTGGAATTGATGAAACTCACGCGGTTATGTATTTTTGAGTCATTTATACTTGGCAACCTAATTCACAAGTTTTCTTGGAAACCCAATAAACTCAAAACTTTAATGGCTGGTAAGAATAAGGCTAGTGCTTGTGGGATTATGGGGCTAACACATGTATGTATTTCTGCGTGCATTCATTGCTTACCCACTTAGTACCAATTTCATGGGTGTCAGGAAGGATTCTCAGCACTGAAGACACTGCAGGGAAGTATGAGAAGTTCCTGGCTTCCTCAGGTTTACATTCTAGTTTGGAAAACACGCAGGGAAAGAAAGAAGGAAAGAGAGAGAGAGGGAAAGCCAGGAGGGAGGGGGGAAGAAAAACTAAGAATATAAATATGTAATTTCAGTTCAGTGTTAAGTTTTATGAAGAACATAGTGTGGGCTAATTAGAGAGTAGTGGCTGGTACACTTCGATTGGTCCAGAAGGCTTCACTGAGAAAGTTTTCATGTTTATCAGTAAGCACTTATGCTAGCTGCATTAATATACCCATGTATTTCTTAATATGCCTTTGCATCTCTAGCCACCTTGCACAATGTCTAGCACAAGATGGAGAAAAATCTTCCTTACTCATACGGGAAGGCACGAAGCTTTTAGAAAGATCTATGCCCATGTGTAGGATATATATATAGGACATATATTTTTCTCCCAAATGTAACATACAGAACACAATAAATCAATATTACAAAATGATTTATTACAAAGGTTTGGATATAAAGCCCTATAGAACCTTTCCTAATCATTTTTCTTCAAACATTGTCACTTCTTTCCTTGTCATAATAACTTGTACATATTTCTCTTAGAGTACACCCTGCCTTGCATTGTCATTAGTTGTCTACCAATGTATTTTCCTTTCAGGGTTTTACTCTTTGATAGAAGCCTTTGTTTAGTGTATCTTTGTATTTCCAGGGCCCCACAACAAGTCTAGAAGCAAATCAAATGTGTTTTAAGATAAGTGTGCGGTAAAGGGATTCTACTGTAGTTCAAATGAGAATGTTCCGAAATGTTACATAGGAAATTTCACTTATATAGTGATATTCTGAGAGTAAAATATTGTGGTTAGGTGGCAGAGCTGAAGTCCGAATTCCAGCCCCCCGGCTGGCTGACTTGTGCTCATTGTTGGCAACAAACACGGCCACCGAGTTTTGATTAGCAATGACAACAGCACTGCTGCTGGTGGAAATAACTACCATTTATGCTGTTCTAATGTCAGCTAGTGGCCACTAGCTACACTGTCTTAGCAAATCCTGATAATTACCCTCTAATAAGGCAGGTATTATATACCCATTATACAGACAAGTAATTGAAACTCAGAATGAGAAAATGCCTGAAGTCATCATGCTTGTCGTAGTTTAAAATGTGTGTGCTGAGTTATATTTATGAAATGCATGGTATGTAATAAAAATAGTATACAATTCCAAATTAAAATGTTATAAAATGGCTGATGTATATACATGCACATTATGTATGTATTGCATATATATATTATATGTGTATATATGTATATACATGTACATATATGTGTGTTCTCATATATATATAAATACATGTGTTGTTAAATGGTAGTGGGATAGTCTTCTGTTTTGTTTTGGTTAGATTTGGTTTGGTTTTGGTGGGATAGTCTTTTGAATATTTGGTGAGGAAAGGGATATGTATCTTGGTAAAGTTTGGGATGGTATAAACACGTGTGAGTGTTTATGTGTACATATAAACTCATCATTGTGTGTAGATATTTGTAAAGTTATTGGATACTATCAAATTTGAACCAATTTATAGTCATTATGGTAGTCTCCTTACTAAAAAATGAACTTTGGTTTGGAGGACAGGGCCATTTCATGTTTATGTGCTCCCAATGCTTAACACGGTGTGTGGTACAATGTAGGCGCCCACTAAATGCTTGTTAAGAAATACAAAAATTGGTATGCCTGGGTGATTCCGCGGTTGGGCATCTGCCTTCAGTTCAGGGCATGGTCCCGGGGTCCTGGGATTGAGTCCCACATCAGGCTTCCTGCATGGAGCCTGCTTCTCCCTCTGCCTGTGTCTCTGCCTCTCTCTCTGTCTCTCAGGAATGAATAAATAAAATCTTAAAAAAAAAGATTAAAAAAATTTAAAAAAATTAACAAAGCATAACATTGTCACATAACATAGAAGGGCCTAAGATTTTTAGGCCCATTGGCTTTAAAAACCAATGTCAAGAACAGGGAAAAACAGTAAACAAATACTGGCTATTATTTTTTTTTATTCCAAAAGCTTAGTGAAGTTTTATTTCTATTATAAGAATTAATGTATTTCAGCACTCTAGTTCTGAGCAATAGTGTTCATTTTAAAAGTCTGACGTAGGTCTGTAATCCACAAAATAAGCAGCTAAATAAATATTTTATGAATCTGATGCTAATGATCACTGATATTCACACATTTATATATGTTCACACAGCAAATCATAATATTGACTGATAAATGTGTATGTTCTAATACATCATTCGCATACATACACTCTGTAACTGAAAAAGAGGCTCCCACACTGTGAAGCTATGGAGGCTCACCAAATATCACCACACACTTTTCAATTTATGGATTCTTTTGTTAATATAGAAAAAGGCAGAAAGAGGCGCAGACAAAAAATCTGTAACCTGAAAATCAGGAGAAATATGAATCTTTAGAATTAAGTCCTTTCAGAAATATAAAAATAGGTTCAAAATTAAGTAAAAGGGTATTTTTATCTCCCCATGGGATGACGGAGGCAAAGGTCGGTCCTCACTGCTGGTAATTTATTTTATGTTTATATGTCTCTAGGTACAGAGAAAGTAGAACTCACCCAAATGCTTTCTAAGAATTTAAGCACACAGAGTCTATTATATGCAGCAAAAAGTGAAGAGCTGATCTATATATATAAATGTAGGTGACTTGAGAAAACAATCTTACTTTTGCCTCGTTATGTGTATCAGATATTAGAAAAACCAAAAGTGTTTCTCTGTTTAATGCATTCAACTTCCAACTTACCTTGTACCCTGAGTACAGGGTAAAAATAATCCAGTCCATAAACTATTAATTAGAAGATTTTAGGCAGAAGCTCCTCATAGACTGCGCAGTACAAGTGTGCAATTCTCAGAGTTAAAGGGAGGCACTTTATAAGGATGTGCTTTATCTCTTAGTCTTTCTATGGGGACACTTAGTTCATTTTATGGAATTGGAGTTACCTTGGGAATCATCTCTCTCAAGATGACGTGATTCCTCAGGCATCCCAGTGTAAGCAAGGCTCTCACAGTTCTAATATTTTTCTTCAGTTAATATTGAAACCAGGTGTCTGTGTGGCTCAGCCGGTTAAGCATCTGCCTTTGGCTCAGGTCATGATCCCAGGGACCTTGGATGGAGCCCTACGTTGGGCTCCCTGCTCAGTGAGGAGTCTGCTTCTCCCTCTCCCCCATGCTTGCTCTCTTTCGCTCTAACTCTCAAATACATTTAGATAAAATCTTTTTTTTTTATTTATTTTTATTTTTATTTATTTATGATAGTCACAGAGAGAGAGAGAGAGAGGCAGAGACACAGGCAGAGGGAGAAGCAGGCTCCATGCACCGGGAGCCCGACGTGGGATTCGATCCCGGATCTCCAGGATCGCGCCCTGGGCCAAAGGCAGGCGCCAATCCGCTGCGCCACCCAGGGATCCCCCATTTAGATAAAATCTTAAAAAAATTAATATTGAGACCAAAAATGGGAGCGTGACAAGGCTTTAAAATCCCCCAAACTATTTGATCCTATCTTAGAATTGCATTTGTAACTCTGAAGAGAAAATAAATGTTTTGTTGAAAGATAGTGTAGAGACTCAGTACAAGATTCTAGAAGTTACATGTCTATCACAAAAGATCTCTTTTTATGGACTGGATGATAGATAGTTGACTTCATAGAAAATTTTGTTTTCAAATTTTAATGTCCCAAATTTAATTTCACCATCTGATACCCACGGAGTTGTTAGGTGATAAAGTGATAGGGAGGTAGGTAATTGGAAAATAAGAGGTGCACAATAATCTAGTTGCTCCGGACAAAATCTATGGAGACATCTTTGATTTTTCCCACTCTTTCATTATTGCAAATGTTCTACACTGTGCTTTCAAAGTAAGTATTGTGATTCTATTGATTTCTCTATATCTCCACTTGAGCCGGTACCTTCTTCTGTCACCTGGACTACTGTGCTGCTTTCCTGCCTCTGGCCTCCTACTAAAATGTATTCTTTGTACAGGAGCCAGAAAGATTTTTTTTTATAAGTTTTTGTCAGATCATGTCACTCCTTTAAAAGCTTCTATAGCTTTATTCATAATGGCCCAAACTGGAAACAACCCAAATGTTCATCAACCAGTGAATGGATAAACAAATAGTGCATTCATACAATGGAATTCTTTCAGCAATAATGAACAACTGATACACATAACAACGTGGATGCATCTCAAAGGCATTATGCTAAGTGAAAGAAGCAAGACACAAAAGGCTACATGATTCCATTAAATGACATCCTGGAAGAACTATGGGGACAAAGATGTGATGGGATCAGTGGTTGCTAGGGGGTAGAGGATAGGAGGGACCTCTATTTCTTGGTTGTGGTAGTTATACAACTTTACATATTTGTCTATAATCATCAGACTGTTATGTACATGAAAAGGGTGAATTTCATTACATTTGTAACGATGTTATATAACCATCACATATATGGATGTAATAAAATTTATTATATGTAATAATTATATTTGTTGCTTATAATAATTATATACATATACATATACATGTTTTTATATGTATATAATTGGGAGACCCAATTCCATAGAATGCGTTAAGTGTCCTTTAGAGAAAATTAAGGTAATAAACTCATCCTCATAAAGTGCCTCCCTTGGACTCTGAGAATTGTACATGGGTACTAGAGTCTATGAGGAGCTACTACCCCAAATTATATATACATGAGGTAAATTATATCTCAATAAACATGACTTAAAAAAATGGAGACCAATCTATGGCCTCTGCCTGTATTTAGAATAAAAATCCACACTCCTGACTCTGGCCTCTTAGGCCCCTTGTGAACTCGCTTTGCTGCGTGCCTTTCATATTTCTCTCCCGGACTCACACTGTTTAGGTCTACCTAGGGGGTTTTCTTAGATGTTTGATATTTAACTTTAAAAACAAATAAATTGTTAGCCTCTAAAAATAACTTACTTTTTTATTAATGAGGATTTAAAGTATAAAATCAGGTATTAAATTTTTTTTAGAATAATAGCTGTATTTTCTCAACAAGAATTAAAAGCCCCATTTATGAAAACTCTGTTTGTGTCATAATAGGCATCCTGATTCTTAGTACATGGAAAGGGGAGAAAGAGGCAGTAATTTTAAGTTTCTGAGATCATGTTCAACTTAGTGACCAGATATTTTCTGACACTTAAACATGATGTAAGAAAAAATGAATTTAGGCCATGTTAATTAATTAAAAAAATGATTTAAAAAAATCATCCTTTACCTATCATGTAAAGGATACTCCAGAGAGGTATATTTTACTTTCTAAAACTATGATAATTAAATTTGATTAAATAATACCCCTTCTATTTTATTTAGAAATTTTAATTTAACATACAAACATTTAATTACATATATTTCAGACATACACCTTCGTGTATGTTGAATATGGGCCAACACACAAGCTTACAGAGTTTTATAGCATATAAAAGAATAGAAACTGTGTGTAGAAAACACACACCTTTATTTTACACTCTCGTACACATTTTATTTAGTTATGAGAAAAATATACTTTTCTAATAGTGGCATCATATAAAAGTAAAAATTCAGTTCATGTATCTAAATTAGATTTACAAAGCTTCTATAAATGCGTTAAAACAGATTCACATAAATCACGAAAATGTCATCTTAAAAAAAAAACAAGTCACATTTATTATCTGGTAGTGCACTTCATCTCATGGGTCACATTTACATATTATGCACCCCAGGAATGTGTCAGGACTAGACAAAATTTCCAACTTGTGTGAGAAATAGCAAAAATACAAGCTGACTCTATAGTAGGATCATGAGACTTGAGTTTTTAAAGTTTTTCAAATGACTATTTCTTTCCTCCCTCTTTTCCCTCCCCCTTCCTCCCTCCTTCCCTCCCTTCCTTCCTTCCTTCCTTCCTTCCTTCCTTCCTTCCTTCCTTCCTTCCTTCCTTCCTTCCCTCCATTTCCATGAAGAAAGTTTCCAGTTTATGACCTTAGGATATATATTCAACTCACCTCAAAAACTTTTGCTGTTCAGCATGCATATCGTCATTATTCAGATTGCTTGCTAGCCTGAGTCCCAGAATTTATTTTAAGGTATCCAAGAACAGGATGACATTACTCAGGAAACATCTTGTGCAATGATGCTACATCCATCACTTGACTAAGAGCTTGTTTTCAACTTTATAAACCAGTGGGGTGACCTTCTGTTCCCAAGAGAGGGCCTAAAACGTACTGGGCAAATCTTTGGCTCTTGAAATAGCTGTTCAATGTTACAGATGTTCAGGTGACTGACTAATGGTTTCCTTCCCCCATAAGACAGCTCCTGGGAAGCTCTAGGATGTAGCTTTAAACTGGAATGACTCTGGGGAGCTAGGTTTGATATGGCATGGTCTCGAGGCATCTTTAGTCTGAAGTTCTTCCAGGAAGTCTGGTGAGTTCTAAAACTTCCTTGGCAAACTGATCTGCTCTGACAGCATGAAGAGGAAAATGTAAATGAAGAAAATGCCAAGGTCAAGGCCTTGCTTGGTGCTTCCTGGGTGTAATGACATAGTGGTTAAAAACTCTAGCTCTGAGGTTGAGATGCTTGGCTATCCTTCCTGGTTCCATCTCTGCTGGCTGCATGACCAGAGCCTCAGCTTCTTCATTAATAGTAATAATGATATTAATAATAATCATGATAATACATTTTCTAATGGAATTGTGAGAATTGAATGAAATTAACCAAGTGCCTAGCACAAAGTAAACATTAGCTAAATGGTTTCTATTAGTCTTGTTATTGTTACCTCAGAAAATAATTCAGCCAAAGTTGAGAGACTACTGAGGATTTTCTCATTTTATCAATGATAAGAACAATTTATACAACAGTTATGATAAATACATATGCAAGGAGTTGAGCACATTGGCAGGTGGAGTTCAGAATGCAAGTAGGTGCTGGAATTTAAAATATTCTTGACCAGTTTATATAGAGATAGGAAAATTTTGTGGGTTTTTTTTAAGATTTTATTTATTTATTCATGAGAGACACACAAAGAGAGAGAGAGAGAGAGACACAGGCAGAGGGAGAAGCAGGCTCCATGCAGGGAGCCTGATGTGGGACTCGATCCCAGGACTCCAGGATCACACCCTGGGCCGAAGGCAGGCACTAAGCTATTGAGCTACCCAGGGATCCCAAAATTTTGTGTTTTGAATCAGTTTACTCTGTTCAGGTTTAGAAATAAGCATCTTATTTTCTAAGTTATATAAGTAGGTATAATATTTAAGGCAACAAAATATTACTTATAGGAGGAGGCAGCTCAAGAAGTAAACCAATATATGTTATATTTTTCCGGTATAACTTTCTATGAGAAATTAGTCTAAGGTAAGAAAAATAAAATCCATTAGAGCTCCTTCAGCATTTTGCAATGCTTCTTATACAAAATGCTAAAACTATAAAAAAAAAGAAACAAAGCTATCTATTTCTTTTTATTGCACCTGTACCAGGTCCAGGAAGCTAATTATTGAAAAGACATCTTCCAGAAATTAAGCAGGCAAATATTATTGTTGTTTTAATATAAAATCAATGGAAAATATTTAACATTTTTATATCTATTTCCTTATTTTCCTTTCCCCTCATTATTCTTTTTACTACTGCTATTATTATTACAGCTGCACAGAAATGACACATTGCTAAATAGCAGTGAACACTGGAAGAAGGTTAAGCAAAGTTAATTTATGCAAGGAAACTGCAGCTAGAAATGCGGGAGGACCTTATTCTACTTAATAAATATATTATTTGTACAGGTCAGTTTTACCTGCTGTGTATTTCCAGGCATCCAAATAATTGTTATTCTCAACTGTCTCTTCTCATGTCTTAGCCAAGCTAAACCACAAAGGACGAGCAGCTCGGAGCTTAGCGAGTGCTTCCCAGCTGCCCCCCAGGAGTGCTGGGAGCAGCCTGAAGAGCTTCCCAGAAGACCCGCAAGGCCGCAGCAGCATCACTTACAGAAACGGCCCGGATAGTGTTCCTTCTGGATTCATCTTCTGGCTTTGTGATCTTGGGCGAGTTACTTATTTTCCTCCATTTCTACATATGGAAAACTAGAGGAGTAATACCTACCTTCCAGATATGGCTTTTATAAGAAACAAAGGGGATGATGTTTGTAAAGGGTTTGCTAAATGTAAAATGCTTATTCCACTGATATCTATCATCATAGTTAATATTGTGCCGTTAGCTTGAATCTTGGCTCTCAAATGGGAATAATAATTGTGCTCACTGCTTGGGGTTGTTGGGAGGGAAAGACTACATGTAAAGCAGGTGGGGCAGTTCTGGATGCATTTCCATGCTCTTTGTTGTTATTACTCTACTAACTCTTATTTTCACTCAGAAGCAGATCAGATTGATACATGTAATATAGACTTTAAGAATGATAGAGAAATGAGATTAATTTTTCAAGAATGAAAAGAGTAAACACATATTGTTTATGAATATGCAATATTTAAAGTCTACATGCCGTCCAGCGATAAAATCACTTCATTGACAGAAATATTAACTGAAAAAAGAATTTTGGTCATTTAGGTTTGTATGTTCTTTGAACAGGCTAATGTGAGCACAAAATGAGGTGGCTTTTGAAAGTCTATCTGGCTTTGGCTGGAAAGAATGTTTTTAACTGGAGAGTGTTTTGTATTACCTGATGGATTTTTAACTTCTTGAACATCTTTAGTAATTAGTGCATGCAGCATTAGCTAGGTAGCTTTTGAACATTCAGAATTATTCTTTACTATCTTAAAAAGATTGCGTTTTATGACGTACATAAATATGCAAGCATATATGCTCTTTAAGATGAGATGAAAGGGAACGATTTTATTCTACATTAGAAAACCTGGGTTAGTGCTTCCCAAATGTTAACAGGTGCAAAGTAGGTAATAAAACCTACCACAATGAAAATATTACTCTGGTCAACTTTCAGAAACACTAGATTAATTATAACTCCAAAATAAAGATTTTATTGAACTGCTGCTCAGAATCTTTAGTATATTAATGTGTACTGAGGACCTCCAAGGATGGCAGTAGTATGTTTGCTAATATTATTTGACCACTGAGTCCTTTTTCTGAGAGAGCTATTGTTAAGGAATATATTTTGGGAAATGTGAGGCTGGAAGATTATTCTGTTTCCTGTCTTCATTTTTAAATGAGAGAAAATGAAGTTCATAGGAGTTTAGAATTTTCTACCACATTTTCATCTTACTTGCTCAATTCCATTGGGGACATCCTTGTAAAGCTACTTTACCAGTTTCTAGGGATAAGGGACTGTGGCTCCTGGCTTCTCCTTTTTTCCTTCTCTTGTTTTGAAAGTACAGATTATTCCATGGGCTAGGCCCAGAAAAATTCTGGTTTTGCTTCTAGAGGGTCTGATCCTGAGGAGGGACGAAAAAAGTAGCACCTGAGATTTAAAGTACCAGGAGAAAAAGACAACACTCCAAAAAAAATCTATATCTGCGAGAACAGCTTTGGAACTTTGAAAAATTATTTTAAAGGGAAAATTAAAGACATCAATAAAACCAGGAAGGTGATTATGATGACAATTGTTTTATTATGTATTTTATTAATTTTGCTCCAGGAAGGAGGGATAAACAATAGGAAAAGAAAATCTCAATTGAGCATCTTTTTGTTTTGTCTTGTTTTTGTTTGTTTTGTTTTAGTCTTCAGCCTTGATGTTATTGACGTTTGGACAGGATAATTCCATATTGTGGAGGATCGTCCTGCATACCATAGGATGTTTAGCAGCCTCTACCAGATGCCAGTAGCACCTCATCCCCTCTTGGTGATGACCAAAAGTGTCTCCATACATTGCCAAACGTCTTCTGGGGGGCAAAATTGACCCTGCTTGAGAACAATTGGTCTACTCCCGGCCCACAGTATTTTCCCCCTTTGGTACTAAAAGAGGAGTACAGAAAATGGAAGAGCATTGTTGTAAATGTTCATGTGAATAATATAGTACAACTGCAAATATGTTCTAGAGGCATAATAATTCTTTAACAAGTTTTCTGTCATTTTTCTAAGTATGGGTTCACTTTTTTTAAGATTTATTTTATTTATGAGAGAGAGAGAGAGAGAGTGCATGTGCACATGCACACACGGGAGGGGGCACAGGAGGGGGAGAGGGAGAGAGAGAATCTCAAGCAGACTCCCCAAGGATCACTCCTCCCTGGGGGGAGGGCTAGATCTCAGGACCCATGAGATCACGACCTGAGCTGAAATCAAGAGTCAGACACTCAGCCGGTCAACCAAGTGAGCCACCCAGTTGCCCCTGAGATCACTTTTAGTCTATTAGCTGACTTATTTTTCATTCTTTTGCCCTGACTGATTGCCATTTCCACTTGAAATTAGTAAAACATTCACTTTGTGCCTTAAAACATTTAAGAAGGAATTACTAAAACTGTGACTTAAAAGATCTCCTGGTTGTTGTAATCTTTCCAGAATTAACAAACATTAGTCATGTAAATAAAATAAGTAGTGGCCAAATATGTTGGTTAAAGCTATATACCTAATGAAATGGGATGACAATATAGTACCCTGCCTATTTATATTTTCACATTCTTTTGGGCTAAAAATTCACACCCAAGAGAAATTCACAACTTGTCTCTCAATAGTTTCCACTTTTCATATTGGCGTTTGGGACTCTCTTATAAGACTAGAAATGAAGCTGTCCATGCTAGGTTAGAAAAGAGAGAATCTGAACTTAAACTTGTGGTTTCTTAGCACAATCAAGTCTAAAAATGTGCATTACGATATTGTTTTAATTATCATGTATGTTTCTTTTTATCTTGGGTCTCCGGGACTGAACATTCACTTCTAGAAAGGAACATCGTACATTTTTAAATTTATGTCAACCTATACTGGATTTGAGAGATACCCTAAATAAAGGAGAAAAAAAGAAAGGAGAAATATCTAAAAAGAAAAAAGAGGCATGTGTATCCAGTAACTAGATAGATTCTCAAAGCTTGTACCTGTGTGGTAGTCTTGAACTAACATCGTGACGTGATATTCTCTGCTTAATTCACAATATATGTTTTCTAGTTAAAAAAAAATCTATCTAATTAAAAGTAGGTAGATGAACCCTAAAGGAATCTATACCTTACTTAATAGAAGGAATATTATTTTCGTTTTGCTTTCCAAAGTTTCTTTTGAATACAGAGTTTTAAAATAATATGTAATACATTCACCACCCAGTTATCCTTAGTGCTTATATTAACTTTAAATAATAAAAAGCTTAAAGTCCGCTTTCTCATTTTTGAATTTTACATATGATTACATTTAAGTTAATCTTCTTTATTTGTTTTCCTTTTATAAAAAGGTACTCTGTTACCTCTGTCGGATTACATTAGAGGATTTCAGTGACATTCTTGTACTAGAGAAACTACAAACACTTCTACAGGCTATGTATTTATGCAGCCACAATGGGTATAATCCTATTTTTATGAAGAATGAATAGAATTGACTTAAAAATAGAAATAGCTTCCTGAAATCACCTACATTCTATTTAGCCCAATTTAAAAAAAAAATAACTTAAAAGCTTGTTGCAAACATTTAAATCAGATAAGTCAGCACAATCCCTTGCCAAAGGTCAAAAAGATTGCAGTAAAAATCCAAACAGAATATCAATTGGTGCCTGACAAGGCAAAGGAAGTGGACGATTCAAATACATTTCTTTTTGAATACACATTTGCTCATCTTTGCTCAAGGGTCAAAACAGAATTATTCTGGAATAGAAATGGTGACTGTATGACCTGTTGTTTAACGAGTGTTTCTAAACTGGTTTATAATTACCAAATTAATCTCAGAATATATTAAAAACCTATTTGCACAAGCTATGTACAAGTAAAAAAAGGAGCAGAGCACTTTACCTGCATCGATACAAAGCATTGCATGACAAGTATTTGTTTTTGTAGTTATTGTGGCTTTGGGAACAAGTAAATATAAACAGCAGGAAACAAAAATACAGAGGCAGTGCAACTGGAGGTTGTCAGGGAGCAGTATGGTGGCGTGAGGAGCCGAATTCGGCTTGAAATAAGCTTTGTTTCAGTATGCGAAAGAGGCTTTGGCGCTGTATCAGACCTCTGGGGCAACCGCTCAGCAGGATGGGGATTATCCAGCGGTTTACTATAGTCTGTGCTTCCCAATTCATAGAAAACTTGCCTCCCTGTCATACTCTTACATTAACTCACTTTTCCATCTTTTTTTTTTCTTTCTGGGATTTTAGGTCTTTTGGCTAAAAAGAGTAGCGGATGTTAATTCAGAATCTAAAAAGTATTTAATGAACATAATTGAGAAGGTACCAAACATTTGACATCTATAGATAGTAAGCATAGCATGGGTAATTTTGCACACTGAGGAATTCATTATCTGAAATTGATGTTTCTTTGTCATTGGTGGCCCTACCAAAAATGTCCTGAGCACAGATTCACTGTATTTTAATACAACTGCCACTCACTCATAATAAAGTTCCAAATGTATTTCTATTCTAACAATGAAATGAATACTTTTCTTTCTTTCTTTTTCTCTTTCTTTCTTTCTCTCTGTGTCTTCTTTCTTTCTTTTCTTTCTTTCTTTCTTTCTTTCTTTCTTTCTTTCTTTCTTTCTTTCTTTCTTTTTATTTTTAGGCTTGACGGGGTTAATTCCATTTAGCTGTGAGAAGACTACGCTCTGGTGGAAACCCCATGGTTATTCCAAACGCATGACCATCAAAGAACCAGATTAGCTGAGTGAGGAGGGAAAGGAAACTGTGCCCTTCCTGTCTCTTAATAAAGCTAAGATTACAGAAGTATTTAATAACCATTGTGGGTTTTAATAGGAAATTGTATGAACACTTTTGGTAATTCGCTCAATCTATGGTTACCATTGAAGATTGTTTTTGTTTAAGCTAGCTTAGATATCTAGAAAATGTTGTAAAACTAGGATCCTATTACGCATAGCACTGCTAAGTAATCAACTATAAAGACATTAAAAGTTCTTTTCGGATATCTCATTTGCACTGAGAAGAGTGAGTTGCACCACGGCTAAAGAAACAACAGCAATTGTTTTATACGCACTGAGAAGGCAATAAAATGTGGATTCCTTATGTAGGTCCAAATGTAGCAGCTGGATTTGGCTTTATGAACCATGAAAAATAGTTCCCATCTGGAAGTTGATGTTGAATAAAGATGCAACAGTAAGACAGCATTTTACATGAAACATTTTATACATGTCTAGCACAATTGTTTGGAATTTCCAGTTATAATTAGAAAATAATAACTGAGAATCAATGAGTGTGGTATCAAATACCCAAAACTCTCTTAATCTTGGAGAGATTGTTTTGCTCATTAAAAACAAACTAGGAGACAGCGAAATTAATATAAAATTCTCTGAATAAATAATTAATACTTTAATAATTGCATGGATACAATTATTAGATACAATTAATAATTGTATCTATGCAATTATAGTCACTTATTCTGAAGTTTAAAATTTCATTGGCAATAATGGCAAATTCTTAGTTATTGGAAAATGTATGGTAATGCGTTCAATCCACTCCTTCATTCTACAGCCTATTATAAAATGTTAGTTGTGTTTTTGAATAAATTTTTGTCAAACATTCCATGTAACTAGTATTTGAAGTCACAGATATGAACTGGACCTGCTAAGGTTATTGTACTATCCCCTAGCTTTTGAGGAAAACTATTCTCAAATAAAAAATAAACATAGAACCATAAATCCAATTTTATAAGATTGGGATAATGCTTGTCAGCATGTTCCAATCTCCCTCTGAATTTATTATGTAAATTGATCAAAATTATTGCTTACTGCCAACTCTTTAATAGATATTTTGCATTTAGCAAGGACAGACATAATTTGCCCCCTTTCTGCAGTTGTTTCTGCCCTATTAAAATTGAGAGAATGAGATGATAAGAATGTTCCCAATATTTATAGGCTATAATGCATCATTTTATATATGTGAATCCAACTATATAAGATTTAAATTCAAAGATACTATTTTTTCCATTTTGTCTGTTGGTCCTTTAAAACAGATGAAGATGTTATTAGTAATCTCAGTCTTTTCTTTTAAATATAAACTTTTTGAGTTACCTAACTATTCTAGACAAAACAAAGCCTGCTTTAGTATATCTGCAAATTTAAAAGAAAAATTGTAGCATATTTTGAAGTTCGTTGAAAATGCAATAAAGGGAAAGGGTAGAAGATGCAAATAGAAGGGGTAAATCTATTAAAATTTATTAAAACTTGACAAAATTTACTAGATAATATTATCCTAACCTTTCTGGTTTTTTTAATGCTTATTTCTAAATTCATCTACAAAAAAAAAAAAAAAAAAAAGAAAAAAGAAAAAGAAAAGAATTGATGTGTGTAGGGGCACCTGGATGGTTCAGTTGGTAAAGCATGTGACTGTTGATCTTGGGTTCATGAATTCCAGCCCCATATCAGGTGTAGAGCTTACTTAAAAATATTTTTTAGGGATCCCTGGGTGGTGCAGCAGTTTGGCACCTGCCTTTGGCCCGGGGCACGATCCTGGAGACCCGGGATCGAATCCCACATCGGGCTCCCGATGCATGGAGCCTGCTTCTCATCGGGCTCCCGATGCATAGCCTGCCTATGTCTCTGCCTCTCTCTCTCTCTCTCTCTCTCTCTTTCTCTCTCTGTGTGACTATCATAAATAAATAAAAATTTTTTTAATTAAAAAAATATTTTTTAAAAAGTTTGATCTGTTTTGAGTTCTACCTATGTGAAATAAAAACCAAACTATCAGAGACTACACTATATTCTATGTTGATACCTAGCCAACATACTGATTGTTAGACTGCTTTCTGCTAAGTCCAAAACTCTACAGCTTAAAATTTTTAAATCACAAATTATCTCAGACTCTTTAAACACTGTATGATTAAAATTTGAAAGATAAATAAATGTCAGTCATTTTGAGAAATATTTCTTATTTCCCAAATGAATTAAGCATGAATTCTTTTTAAAAATGGAAAGACAATCATTTTTCCAATTATTTTTATCCAGTTATTTAATTTTTAGAGGTGGGTATGGGCAGAGGGAGAGGAAAGAGAGAGAGTCTCAAGCAGACTCCATACCCCAACATGGGGCTCAACCTCACAACCCTGAGATCATGACCTGAGCCAAAATCAAGAGTCGGATACTTAACCAGCTGAGCTACACAGGTGCCTCTCCAATTATTTCTAAACAATCCTTCTTTCTAGAATCACCTTACCCATTCCTTTACAGAGATGGGCCAAAAGTTTTATACCCAGTGTTTTATCTCCAAACCCATCTTGAAGATGCAGCTGAAATTGAACTATTCCATAAAGCCCTTCTTGATTCCTCCATTGCAGTTCCTTTCACTTTTAAATTTGCAGAACTGAAAAAAAAATTAACTTGCAGAACTGGGCTCAACTCAATAATATGTTGGTCAACTATATACATGTATGTATATATGTGGTATTTTTATACATATATGTCTATATATGCATATATATTACATATGTAGTTTTGACTTTGTATTTATAATCTTCTACTCTTTAGATGGTAATGTGAATAAATTTTGTAACTGCATCATAAATTCTTTAAAAGCAAACACAACATTTTTCACAATTTAATAGCTCATTATTCACAGCTTTATATACGATAGGCACACAATAAATATTTGTTACTTCCCTATCCTTGACAAAGCATTGCTTCAGAGATTCTCAACTAGGGGTGGTTTTGCTCCTCAGTGGACATTTGGCAATGTTGGGAGACATATATCACTTCTTACAATGGAGGGTGGTGTGTGTGGAGGAATGGGAGATGCTACTAGCATCAAGGGGAAGTAGCTAGGGATCTACTCAACAGGATCACCCACTTGCCTTCCTGTTGTACTCTTACATAAACTCACTAGGTATTCCTTTCTATCTATTTTTTTCCTTCCTGGATTTTAGGTTGCTTGGCAAAAAAGAGTGGACCCCATGGGCATCCCGGGTGGCTCAGCGGTTTAGCACTGTCTTCAGCCCAGGGAGTGATCCTGGAGACCCAGGATTGAGTCCCATGTCGGGACTGCTTCTCCCTCTGCCTGTGTCTCTGCCTCTCTCTCTCTCTGTGTCTCTCATGAATAAATAAATTGAAAAAAAAATAAAAAAACAAAAAAGAGTGGACCCCAAGGCAACAAAAAACCATACAGCCCAAAGATTCAAGAGTGTCAACATTGAGAAACATTGCATTACATCAAATCCCATAGTCACATGATTAAAAATCCAAAAGGGATCCCTGGGTGGCGTAGCGGTTTGGCGCCTGCCTTTGGCCCAGGGCGCGATCCTGGAGACCCGGGATCGAATCCCACATCGGGCTTCCGGTGCATGGAGCCTGCTTCTCCCTCTGCCTATGTCTCTGCCTCTCTCTCTTTCTCTCTCTGTGACTATCATAAATAAATAAAAATTAAAAAAAAAAAAAAAGATTCTATAGTTGTAAAACAAAATCTTTTGAAAAATTTAACTATTGTGTAAAATTGGTTCTTTGTGAAAAATTTTATGAAATTTACCTGGAATGTGAAATGTTAGGAATTTTTTCATGTAGAAATTATATTATCTTTTTTTCCTTAGTATTTATTTAACGAGCATACATTTTCTTTTATAGATTTTACCATTTTCCCAAGTAGGTTTTTTTTCTTTTTTGGTCAAAAAGCGGAGATCCAGGAAGAAAAAAAAGTAGAGAAATCATGTTTCACATAGGCAGAAGACAAATAAAAATTGAGGCAGTGTCTTGACTTTTTTGTCTTTGAGGAACATGATGGATTGTTTGTTGTTTTGTGACACACTGCAACAAGAAGTGAGGGAGGGAAGGGGTCCTAACAGTGTTCACTTCTTTGTGAATATGGGAGTATTATGTATTTTTTTCAATATTTCATGGTCTCTTCTAATTTGAGAGGTCAAACACCAGGAATCAGTTTCTAAGTTTATCACTTAACTACCTTTCTATCTCAGCTTTTGGAATACCTCTCGTATTGCCATAAATGTAGTTACAGAGAAATTTTAGTAATGGTAACTTCTTTTTTTTTAATTTATTTTATTTTATTTTTTTTTAGTAGTGGTAACTTCTTACCAAAAGCCTGGTACAAATTCTAGCCAGTGTTAACATTTAAAATATATCCTCAGATTTTTTTCTTAGAAATTCTAATAATTTGTGAAAGCTGTGGTTTAGTGAACTTAGTATATGATTTGCATTGTACAGTAGTTTTAAATTCCTAGATCTATTTTGCACTCTAGAAACATCAATATGTAGTTTCTTGGAGCTCAAACTCTTAGAAACGTATCTTAAAATTCAAGGCAATAGACTTACTCCGTATTGAAGCATATTTTGGTTATTAGATACTGTCAACAACAACAAAAAAACACCATATATATCCTGTTCCACAGTACCATGATTTCCAAAAATAACTTCAGTTTCTGAGAAGCAATCTCAAAAGCCATAATGCAAGAGATCTATTTATTTAGACCCCAAACTTTTGTAAGAAATGTCCACATCTATTTCTAAATGTTCAATGTTCTTAGTTCAGCTGTCATGAATTCTCTCTTTTTAGTTTTTCTTTCTTTTCTTTCTACTTTTCTTTCTCTCGTCTTTCTTTCTTTTTTTCTTTCTTTCTAGAAATTTTCTCTGGAATTCATTATGCTTACAAACACCCACTCACACTTGGAAAAGTAAAATATTTTTGCAAAATTCTTCGAATAATTTATTTGCCCCCTTCTCCAGTATAATTCGATGTATTCTACAAATGCACATTAGGTTGTCTTTAAAAATATTTGTCTCCATTTTGAGCTTACTTTAAAAGGGAATGGCCAATGAATAACTGAAGTGCTGCTTTGAAGTATGGTGGCTATCATTTATCATTTTAGTTGGAGAATGAGACTACTGTTGAATTATAAAAAGTAATCCCTTATTGCTCATACACATGGAAATGACTCACTATTTTGCAAATCATCTGTCTTGCTCCTAGTGAGTCTGGTTTGGCCCAGTCGAACAAAAATGTGAGTGCAGAAAAATAATGTGGACATTGTGCCCAATGGTATCAGACTTTCAAAAAGAGTCAGCAATTAGCCTGTAGATACAAAAAGAGGCAGAGAGTATTTAGAATTATGGAGCTAGGTGGAGGAGAGAGATAACAGATAAATATGGTTCCATTAAGTCATTTAAAGACAAGTAGAGAAAAGATATAGGTAATATAAATTAAGCTAACTCCTGTTTTTATTACCTGTGGGAACTTCCTGCTGCCTAATTGTCTTTTTTTTCTTCACATGTATAACTCTCTAACCACACTGTGAATTCTTGAGGGTAGAGATTGTTTTTCATTCTTTATGTTCCCTGGACTGACTCATCTGAAGTAGCCAGTACATTCATTAGACTATATGAAAAAAACTGAAATACAGTGGTTTTGAAAATCATCACTGAAGTTTAAAAAATATTGTGTTTTCAAAGCTACAGAACAGTATGGAAATAGTGTAACGAACATGCATGTAGCCAACCTGTGCATGTAAGAGAGGTGGACAGTTTGCCATTTGCTTCAAATCATTTTTAAAAATCCTTGATTTTTAAAAAAGATTTTATTGATTTATTTGAAAGAGAGAAAGTATGCCAGAACACAAGCAGCGGGGAGAGTCACAGGGGAGAGGTGGAGGGAAGAGACAGACGCAGACTCCCTACTAAGCAGGGAGTCTGATGTAGGGCTCCATTCCAGGACCTTGGAACCAGGACCTGAGTCGAAGGCAGATGCTTAACCGCCTGAGCCACCCAAGTACCCTTTTAAAAGTACTTAAAATTTTTGGGATGCCTGGTTAGTTCAGTCAGTGAGGCATGCAACTCTTGATCTCAGGTTGTGAGTTCGAGCCCTGTGTCGGACGGAGAGATTATTTAAAAACAAAATCTTGAAATAAGTCAATATAAGTAGTTAAACTTCCTTTATTTTCTCCAATCTCCTTTGCCTCCATAGGCAATCACTGTCCTGATATTGGTATGTACACTTCCTTTTCATATTTTTAAATACATTTCAAGATATAATCTAAAAGAGTGTATTGTTTTCATGCTTAACATTTACATAAATATATTGTACTCTATGTATCCTGTATCTGGTTTTAAATTTGCATCTGAATCTACATCTAAATTTAAAGTGTATCAAATACTATCTCACTGTACTTTTAATTTATATTTGCATTTCTCTGATTTCTAGTAAGACTGAGCAAAGTAATATAGGTTGATCTGCCTTGTGAAGTTTTTCTTCGGTGAACTGCTTATTCATATCCTTTGTCTATTTTTCAACCAAAGAACCCCAGAGTTATATATATTGTCTATATCCTCTTCTTATTTGATTTCTCTATACATGTTTATAGTGCCTTTGCTGTACAGGTATTTTAATTTTAAAGCAGACACATTTATTAATTTTTTCTGATATATTTTTATTTTACTTAAACTTTGCATATCATGAGAGGTCATACAGGTCATAAAATTTTTGACATATTTTCTTTTTTCATGCAACGTGTGCATTTAAGTCTTTTCTGTCTGTAATTTATTTTGGTGTATCGAGTGCTTTCGAGATCTTATTTTACTTTATCCTATATGAATAACCAATGTCCCTGGCCCTTTTCTTGAGGAGAATATGCTTTATTTATCGCACTGTAATGTCACATGCCAAATTCCCATATATGTGTGGGGTTGTGTCTGGCTTCTCAGTCCCATTTCACTATCTATTGATTGTATACAAAGCCACATCATTTTAATTAATGTATTATTATATTATGTCTCAATATGTACTGGAGCAAGTTCTACCTTTTTGTATTGGCCATTCTTGGCCATTTTCTCTTTCATATGAATATTAGGATAAACCTATTAAATTAAAACTTGTTAGTATTTTAATCGGATTTGCATTGAATCTATAAATCAATAATGGAGAAAATTGCATCTTTATGCTATTGAGTCTTTTAACTCTGAACATTATATATCACTCCAGTTTTTAAAGCCTTCTTTATGTCCTTACTTAAAATTTGATGATTTTTTGTAGCCTCATCTTGATAGATTTATTTCTAACAACTTTATTGATTATACTGGTATTCTTAATGGGATTTTTTCCTAGTGTAGAATAGATAAGGGTTACAAAGTCTGGATTCTGGATCCAAGAGCTTGAGTTTAAATCCTAGCTCTACCACATATTAAGTGTGTCTCAATTTACTTACCTCTAATTTGGGAAGAATTAGCAGCACTACTTCGGTAGGGTTGTTGTGAAGAGTGATTGAGGTAATACATGTCTAGAATATAGTACTTACTATACTTGATTTATTAGCACTACTCCAACTCCTGTTATATCTACTGATAGTTTTTGCTACTGTAACGTATATCATTCATTTGTGTATGTTGGTCTGTAGCTACTCTTGCATTTTCTTGTTAGAAAATCATTATCACACATGAATAATGACTAACAAGTGTAAAAATTCTTACACTTCTTTCTTCTTGTCTTACTGTGTTAGCGCTAATCTAATGCTGCATATAAGCGTATTGCACATTTTTCTTTTTATTTATTTATTTTTATATTGCACATTTTTAATGAACCAAATTGGACATTTAAAGGACATTTATGGCGGAACTTTCCAGAACGCTCGGTGAGATGCGGAGGAGCGGCGGCTGCCCGAGCTGCGCCCGCAACACGCTCCTTCCAGCTCCCCCACACGGGCTTCGGCCCTCTCACCGGCTGTAGAAAATGGTGAAAGAAACCACTTACTATGATGTTTTGGGGGTCAAACCCAATGCCACCCAGGAGGAATTGAAAAAGGCTTACAGTAAACTGGCCTTGAAGTACCACCCTGATAAGAATCCAAATGAAGGAGAGAAGTTTAAACAGATTTCTCAAGCTTATGAAGTGCTCTCTGATGCAAAGAAAAGGGAATTATATGACAAAGGAGGAGAACAGGCAATTAAAGAAGGTGGAGCTGGTGGTGGTTTTGGCCCCCATGGACATCTTTGATATGTTTTTTTGGAGGAGGAGGCAGGATGCAGAGAGAACGGAGAGGTAAAAATGTTGTACATCAGCTCTCAGTAACCTTAGAAGATCTCTATAATGGCGCAACAAGAAAACTAGCTCTGCAAAAGAATGTGATTTGCGATAAATGTGAAGGCCGAGGTGGTAAGAAAGGAGCAGTCGAATGTTCCCAATTGCCGAGGTACTGGAATGCAAATAAGAATTCATCAGATAGGACCTGGAATGGTTCAGCAAATTCAATCTGTGTGCATGGAGTGCCAGGGCCATGGGGAACGGATCAGTCCTAAAGATAGATGTAAAAGCTGCAACGGAAGGAAGATAGTTCGAGAGAAGAAGATTCTAGAAGTGCATATTGACAAAGGCATGAAAGATGGCCAGAAGATAACATTCCATGGTGAGGGAGACCAAGAACCAGGACTGGAACCAGGAGATATTATCATTGTTTTAGATCAGAAGGACCATGATGTTTTTACTCGATGAGGAGAAGATCTTTTCATGTGTATGGATATACAGCTGGTTGAAGCCCTGTGTGGCTTTCAAAAGCCAGTATCTACTCTTGACAACCGAACCATCGTCATCACCTCTCATCCAGGTCAGATTGTCAAGCATGGGGATATCAAGTGTGTGCTAAATGAAGGCATGCCAATGTATCGTAGACCATATGAGAAGGGTCGCCTAATCATCGAATTTAAGGTAAACTTCCCCGAGAACGGCTTTTTCTCTCCTGAAAAACTTTCTTTGCTGGAAAAACTCCTACCTGAGAGGAAGGAAGTAGAAGAGACTGATGAAATGGACCAGGTAGAACTTGTGGACTTTGATCCCAATCAGGAGAGAGGGCTCCATTACAATGGGGAAGCATATGAGGATGATGAACATCATCCTAGGGGTGGTGTTCAGTGTCAGACCTCTTAACGGGGCCGGTGAATAACACTGCTGCTGGCATTTTATATGCAGTAGTGGATGAGTGAAGGACTATAATCATAGCTCACTACTTGCTATTGTTTTTGTTTTAATATTCAACTATAGTAGTGTTTTAAAAGTTAAATGAAGAATAAACTCAAATATAAAAGCTCAAAAAAAAATAAAAGGACATTTATGTGAATTTCTTTTTACCAGTGGTTAATTACATAATAGTTTTACCCTACTCTTTCTGCTTATTTTGGGTATTTTGCAAAAAAAAAAAAAAAAAAAAAAAAAAAAGCAAAGTAAAGCATAGAAACACATATCAAGCTTTTCCCTCTGCCTATTATGTTATTTTCTGTCACATTCATCTCCTGAAATCCTACCCATCTGCAAGACCCAATCTGAATGCTTCTTTCTCTATGAAATATGTGGCTTCTTCTAGCTAGAGGTAACATCTCCAGTTCTCTATCCCTTAGTGCTTCATCAGAATCAGAACCTCTCTTATTTGTACTCTTGCTTACATTGTGGTTATAAATTTTATTTATTTATATTATTTTATTATTGTTCCTACTCAGATCCTAAGATTTCTGAGGTCAAGATCAGTATCTGTTTTGTTTTGAATTTTCTTTCCTGCTACTACTAGCAAAATTCATATGCAACAAGTAGCAAATAAATAAATGAAGGAATAAATAATATCTGGACCTTAATATCAAACCTTTCTAAAGCTCATTAAGGAATAAGTATAAAAGCAGAAACACATCTTTATTCTTTTGTGATAGTTCGCTATATTTTTTTAAAAGCAGTGTGTGGCAATGAGTATACAGACTTATAATTAATATTCTGAAAAAAAGTAAGAATTTGACCACTACTGTGATTTTTGATTAATTAACTCTACTAGAACATGTGACACAATAGAAAGGCAGTAGAAAATATCCTCATGGGGACAACCAGGATGCACAAATAAATATCATTCATCTCTATTTGGTAGAAAATTTAATAATGTATTAGCTTTATTCTCACCAGCTTAACCCATGCCATTTTAAGAGTAGTCTTTGAAGAAATAGTTTTTAAGAAGTAAGCTGACTCAGACTTTTGTGAATATGCCATTTGGATTCTTTTTCTTAGTTTTTGATAGTATGTTTCTTCTTTTTAAACTAAAAGAGCAAGTCTCTAATGGAAAATACATTGTAGTGCTCCTTATCACTAACCACAGTCTTCGAGTTCGCCACAGTTGCTTCATTTTATGTGGATTTTGCCCCTTTGGAATCTCAGTTCGTAGTATCTAGACCAGTTTGTCATGGCAAATAGAAAATGTCTGGCATAAGTGGCAGACTGTTTTCTGTTAGAGGAGAAATAGAACCCAAGGTTTTTATCCATGAATCACACAGAAGCTTTATTTTTAAAAAAAGTACTAAAGCTGTAAATAAAAAATGTCTTATACGTAATCTCTCAAATTCTTCATTTATGCCATCCCTGAGATCAGAACTTGATCTCAACTTTATTTCTCAAAATATATCTGCAGAAGTCTGCAGAAACCTGCAGTCCAGCATCTGCTCCTGGAGGCCAGGCTTCCAGCTTGCATTGACTTTCAGGATCTTCCTTCAGGCAAACACCTGGAGGCAATCATCTGCAGATGCCAGTCTGCAAGCAGATGTATATGGGTAGGACAGCAGCACTTTTTGCCATTAGAACAGCTGGGAGGAAAGGAAAATAAATGTGTTCTGCTTTCCTTTGTGTCATATAAAACTCCCTTAGAGCATTCTCACCTGGAACCCATTTTCCTTCTCTTCTGGTCTTGGCTTGTTTTGTTGGGGAAAGAAACTTGCCTCACTTATCCTTCCAGGTTAAGAGGAAGTTTGTTCTTCCTTGACATTAGTCACCTTGGTTGAGAATGTTGCTCAGCAAGCATTCTTATATTTGCCTAAAATATTCTTTTTTCCAAAAAGTGAGCTTCTTGAAGGGATTACCTCTGACTCTGCAATTGCTCCACTGTATGGTGCCTAGTACAAGTTAAGTACATAGGCACACTCATAAATAATTATGACTTCTAATTTATATCTCAGGTGCAGCTGAAAACTCACTGTATATAATTTTATTTATCATTTAAAAAATATATCCTTGGGGTGCCTGGTTGGCTCTGCCAGTGGAGTCTGTGACTATTGATCTCAGGATTGTGAGGCCAAGCCCTGTGTTGGGTATAAGGATTACTTAAGAAATGTATATATACGTATACACACACATATAAATTTATATATATGTGCACATATATATTTTTTCAAATTTGGTCTACTGATGAGATTCAGTTTGGAAAAGTTATATAATTAGATATTAATTTTGGGAAATATATTAAATTTTCTTGATTTTAACATTCTTAATCAAGGTAATATATTGGCTGAATAAAAAAATATTCAAATAATAAAGAACACACAATCAAAAAAAAAAATACCTGTCTTCTGTCCCACCCTTTTCTGCCTTCAATTTCCAGAGGCAACATTTTTAAGTGCTTCTGTTTAGATTCTTCTGTTATTCAGCTCCGTGAGTACCAAATAATATGCAGATACCTCTAATTTCTTTATTTACCAACTTAAGACATCAATTGTCTTTCCATTATGATAGATGAAAAGTAGCACATGCCAACCCTATCTCTCTTTCTAGCCCAATTTTATTATTTTTAATTCTTCTTAACATTCCTATAATGGTGTTTTAAGGATATATACATTTTTTTTCCCTCGGGGAAATACTTAGAAGCAGAATTGCTAGGTCTTATGATATTATTGATTATTATTACATACTTATAATAAATAAGTGGAATATGATTCAACCTTTAAAAGAAAGGAAATTCTTCCAAAGAAGACATATAATTGGCCAACAGAGATATGAGAAGGTGCTCATCATCACTAATCATCAAATAAACACAAAACCACAATGAAATATTACCTCACATCCATTGGGATGACTGTTATCAAAAAGACAAGAGATAATAAGTGTTGGCATGGGTGTGGAGAAAAGAGAACCCTTGCACATTGTTGGTGGGAGTGTACATAGGTGCAGCTATTGTTAAAAAGTATAGAGGTCCATCAGAAAACTAAAAGTAGAACTATCATATGATCCAGTACCTCCTCTTCTGTGTATACGCCCAATGGAAATGAAATCAGTACCTTGAAGAGATATCTGTGCTCCCATGTTTTCTTGTAGCATTAGTCATAAGAGCCAATATATAGAAATAGAAATAACTGAAGTCTTTCAACAGATGAATTGATAAAGAAATGTATATACATATATACTCACATATAAATTTATATATATGTGCACATATATAAAATTATACACACACATACATATATATATAAATGAATACTATTTAGCCTTGAAAAAGGAGATTCTGTTTTTTGCAACAACATGCATGAACCTGGAGAATATTGTTCTTAGTGAAATAAGCCAGACACAGAAAGAAAAAAAATGCATGGTTTTGTTGATATGTGGAATCTAAAAAAGTCAAATACATAGGTGCAGAGAATAGAATGGTGATTATTAGTGGTGGGAAGTTTGGGGAATTGGAGATTGGTCAAAGGATACACAGTTATATAGGATGAATAAATAACCCTAGAGATCTAATGTATAGCATGATGACTATAGTTAATAATAGTTATAGTTAATCATAATAACTCTGGCTTTAGGAAATTTGCTGAGAGGAGATTTTGGGTACCCTGATCACACACACAAAAAAGTAACTGAGGAGAAGATACGTTAATTAGGTTGACTGTAGTAATCACTTTGCTGTATATACATGTATATCAAATCATCATGTACATCTTAAGTATATACATTTTTTATTAAAAAGCTAAAAATGAAAGAAAAAGTTATCCCTATTAAAAAAGATGGGAGAAAATCCTCCTTTTTTTTTTTTTTTTTAAGATGAAAGAGAATTCTGACACGTGTTATGTGGTTGAAGTTTTAGGACATTATGCTAAGTAAAAAAAGCCAGTTACAAAAAGACATATACTGTGTGATTTTGCTTATATAAGATTTCTGGAGTAGTCAAACTCATAGAAATAGAATAGAAAATAAATGGCAGAGGGGCATACGGGGAGTTGTTTATTGAGTAGAGTCTCAGTTTTGCAAATGAAAAGTGATCTGGAAATAGAGCGTACAGCAATGTGAATATACTTAACACTATTGAACTGTACATTTAAAAATGATTAAGATGGTAAATTTTATACTATTTTTATTTTAGCATAATTTTTACAATAGTATAACGATACCATAGCTGTTACCAGAAAAGCCAAGAATATTAAATGTGTAAAGTGTGAAATTAAATTCTTCACTGTTCCTATACCTGAGAGGTAACCATTTTAAACAGTTTGA